>NW_026689980.1:0-32594 GCF_943734765.1 Anopheles ziemanni | reverse complement strand
GAGACGATGCAAAATGAGGTTTAGAAGGTGCTTAAAGTGACTTTAAAGAGAATGAGACGATGCAAAATGGTGTTTAGAAGGTGCTTAAGGTGACTTTAAAGAGAATGAGACGATGCAAAATGGTGTTTAGAAGGTGCTTAAGGTGACTTTAAAGAGAATGAGACGATGCAAAATGAGGTTTAGAAGGTGCTTAAGGTGACTTTAAAGAGAATGAGACGATGCAAAATGAGGTTTAGAAGGTGCTTAAAGTGACTTTAAAGAGAATGAGACGATGCAAAATGGTGTTTAGAAGGTGCTTAAGGTGACTTTAAAGAGAATGAGACGATGCAAAATGAGGTTTAGAAGGTGCTTAAAGTGACTTTAAAGAGAATGAGACGATGCAAAATGGTGTTTAGAAGGTGCTTAAGGTGACTTTAAAGAGAATGAGACGATGCAAAATGGTGTTTAGAAGGTGCTTAAAGTGACTTTAAAGAGAATGAGACGATGCAAAATGAGGTTTAGAAGGTGCTTAAAGTGACTTTAAAGAGAATGAGACGATGCAAAATGGTGTTTAGAAGGTGCTTAAAGTGACTTTAAAGAGAATGAGACGATGCAAAATGAGGTTTAGAAGGTGCTTAAAGTGACTTTAAAGAGAATGAGACGATGCAAAATGAGGTTTAGAAGGTGCTTAAAGTGACTTTAAAGAGAATGAGACGATGCAAAATGAGGTTTAGAAGGTGCTTAAAGTGACTTTAAAGAGAATGAGACGATGCAAAATGGTGTTTAGAAGGTGCTTAAGGTGACTTTAAAGAGAATGAGACGATGCAAAATGAGGTTTAGAAGGTGCTTAAAGTGACTTTAAAGAGAATGAGACGGTGCAAAATGGTGTTTAGAAGGTGCTTAAGGTGACTTTAAAGAGAATGAGACGATGCAAAATGAGGTTTAGAAGGTGCTTAAAGTGACTTTAAAGAGAATGAGACGATGCAAAATGGTGTTTAGAAGGTGCTTAAGGTGACTTTAAAGAGAATGAGACGATGCAAAATGAGGTTTAGAAGGTGCTTAAAGTGACTTTAAAGAGAATGAGACGATGCAAAATGGTGTTTAGAAGGTGCTTAAGGTGACTTCAAAGAGAATGAGACGATGCAAAATGAGGTTTAGAAGGTGCTTAAGGTGACTTTAAAGAGAATGAGACGATGCAAAATGAGGTTTAGAAGGTGCTTAAAGTGACTTTAAAGAGAATGAGACGATGCAAAATGGTGTTTAGAAGGTGCTTAAGGTGACTTTAAAGAGAATGAGACGATGCAAAATGAGGTTTAGAAGGTGCTTAAAGTGACTTTAAAGAGAATGAGACGATGCAAAATGGTGTTTAGAAGGTGCTTAAAGTGACTTTAAAGAGAATGAGACGATGCAAAATGAGGTTTAGAAGGTGCTTAAAGTGACTTTAAAGAGAATGAGACGATGCAAAATGGTGTTTAGAAGGTGCTTAAGGTGACTTTAAAGAGAATGAGACGATGCAAAATGGTGTTTAGAAGGTGCTTAAAGTGACTTTAAAGAGAATGAGACGATGCAAAATGAGGTTTAGAAGGTGCTTAAAGTGACTTTAAAGAGAATGAGACGATGCAAAATGGTGTTTAGAAGGTGCTTAAAGTGACTTTAAAGAGAATGAGACGATGCAAAATGAGGTTTAGAAGGTGCTTAAAGTGACTTTAAAGAGAATGAGACGATGCAAAATGAGGTTTAGAAGGTGCTTAAAGTGACTTTAAAGAGAATGAGACGATGCAAAATGGTGTTTAGAAGGTGCTTAAGGTGACTTTAAAGAGAATGAGACGATGCAAAATGAGGTTTAGAAGGTGCTTAAAGTGACTTTAAAGAGAATGAGACGATGCAAAATGAGGTTTAGAAGGTGCTTAAAGTGACTTTAAAGAGAATGAGACGATGCAAAATGAGGTTTAGAAGGTGCTTAAAGTGACTTTAAAGAGAATGAGACGATGCAAAATGGTGTTTAGAAGGTGCTTAAGGTGACTTTAAAGAGAATGAGACGATGCAAAATGAGGTTTAGAAGGTGCTTAAAGTGACTTTAAAGAGAATGAGACGATGCAAAATGAGGTTTAGAAGGTGCTTAAAGTGACTTTAAAGAGAATGAGACGATGCAAAATGAGGTTTAGAAGGTGCTTAAAGTGACTTTAAAGAGAATGAGACGATGCAAAATGAGGTTTAGAAGGTGCTTAAAGTGACTTTAAAGAGAATGAGACGATGCAAAATGGTGTTTAGAAGGTGCTTAAAGTGACTTTAAAGAGAATGAGACGATGCAAAATGAGGTTTAGAAGGTGCTTAAAGTGACTTTAAAGAGAATGAGACGATGCAAAATGAGGTTTAGAAGGTGCTTAAAGTGACTTTAAAGAGAATGAGACGATGCAAAATGGTGTTTAGAAGGTGCTTAAGGTGACTTTAAAGAGAATGAGACGATGCAAAATGAGGTTTAGAAGGTGCTTAAAGTGACTTTAAAGAGAATGAGACGATGCAAAATTGTGTTTAGAAGGTGCTTAAGGTGACTTTAAAGAGAATGAGACGATGCAAAATGAGGTTTAGAAGGTGCTTAAAGTGACTTTAAAGAGAATGAGACGATGCAAAATGGTGTTTAGAAGGTGCTTAAGGTGACTTTAAAGAGAATGAGACGATGCAAAATGGTGTTTAGAAGGTGCTTAAGGTGACTTTAAAGAGAATGAGACGATGCAAAATGAGGTTTAGAAGGTGCTTAAAGTGACTTTAAAGAGAATGAGACGATGCAAAATGAGGTTTAGAAGGTGCTTAAGGTGACTTTAAAGAGAATGAGACGATGCAAAATGAGGTTTTAAAGGTGCTTAAAGTGACTTTAAAGAGAATGAGACGATGCAAAATGAGGTTTAGAAGGTGCTTAAAGTGACTTTAAAGAGAATGAGACGATGCAAAATGAGGTTTAGAAGGTGCTTAAAGTGACTTTAAAGAGAATGAGACGATGCAAAATGGTGTTTAGAAGGTGCTTAAGGTGACTTTAAAGAGAATGAGACGATGCAAAATGAGGTTTAGAAGGTGCTTAAAGTGACTTTAAAGAGAATGAGACGATGCAAAATGAGGTTTAGAAGGTGCTTAAGGTGACTTTAAAGAGAATGAGACGATGCAAAATGAGGTTTAGAAGGTGCTTAAGGTGACTTTAAAGAGAATGAGACGATGCAAAATGGTGTTTAGAAGGTGCTTAAAGTGACTTTAAAGAGAATGAGACGATGCAAAATGAGGTTTAGAAGGTGCTTAAAGTGACTTTAAAGAGAATGAGACGATGCAAAATGGTGTTTAGAAGGTGCTTAAGGTGACTTTAAAGAGAATGAGACGATGCAAAATGAGGTTTAGAAGGTGCTTAAAGTGACTTTAAAGAGAATGAGACGATGCAAAATGGTGTTTAGAAGGTGCTTAAGGTGACTTCAAAGAGAATGAGACGATGCAAAATGAGGTTTAGAAGGTGCTTAAAGTGACTTTAAAGAGAATGAGACGATGCAAAATGAGGTTTAGAAGGTGCTTAAAGTGACTTTAAAGAGAATGAGACGATGCAAAATGGTGTTTAGAAGGTGCTTAAGGTGACTTTAAAGAGAATGAGACGATGCAAAATGGTGTTTAGAAGGTGCTTAAAGTGACTTTAAAGAGAATGAGACGATGCAAAATGAGGTTTAGAAGGTGCTTAAAGTGACTTTAAAGAGAATGAGACGGTGCAAAATGGTGTTTAGAAGGTGCTTAAGGTGACTTTAAAGAGAATGAGACGATGCAAAATGAGGTTTAGAAGGTGCTTAAAGTGACTTTAAAGAGAATGAGACGATGCAAAATGGTGTTTAGAAGGTGCTTAAGGTGACTTTAAAGAGAATGAGACGATGCAAAATGAGGTTTAGAAGGTGCTTAAAGTGACTTTAAAGAGAATGAGACGATGCAAAATGGTGTTTAGAAGGTGCTTAAGGTGACTTTAAAGAGAATGAGACGATGCAAAATGAGGTTTAGAAGGTGCTTAAAGTGACTTTAAAGAGAATGAGACGATGCAAAATGGTGTTTAGAAGGTGCTTAAGGTGACTTTAAAGAGAATGAGACGATGCAAAATGAGGTTTAGAAGGTGCTTAAAGTGACTTTAAAGAGAATGAGACGGTGCAAAATGGTGTTTAGAAGGTGCTTAAGGTGACTTTAAAGAGAATGAGACGATGCAAAATGAGGTTTAGAAGGTGCTTAAAGTGACTTTAAAGAGAATGAGACGATGCAAAATGGTGTTTAGAAGGTGCTTAAGGTGACTTTAAAGAGAATGAGACGATGCAAAATGAGGTTTAGAAGGTGCTTAAAGTGACTTTAAAGAGAATGAGACGATGCAAAATGGTGTTTAGAAGGTGCTTAAGGTGACTTCAAAGAGAATGAGACGATGCAAAATGAGGTTTAGAAGGTGCTTAAGGTGACTTTAAAGAGAATGAGACGATGCAAAATGAGGTTTAGAAGGTGCTTAAAGTGACTTTAAAGAGAATGAGACGATGCAAAATGGTGTTTAGAAGGTGCTTAAGGTGACTTTAAAGAGAATGAGACGATGCAAAATGAGGTTTAGAAGGTGCTTAAAGTGACTTTAAAGAGAATGAGACGATGCAAAATGGTGTTTAGAAGGTGCTTAAAGTGACTTTAAAGAGAATGAGACGATGCAAAATGAGGTTTAGAAGGTGCTTAAAGTGACTTTAAAGAGAATGAGACGATGCAAAATGGTGTTTAGAAGGTGCTTAAGGTGACTTTAAAGAGAATGAGACGATGCAAAATGGTGTTTAGAAGGTGCTTAAAGTGACTTTAAAGAGAATGAGACGATGCAAAATGAGGTTTAGAAGGTGCTTAAAGTGACTTTAAAGAGAATGAGACGATGCAAAATGGTGTTTAGAAGGTGCTTAAAGTGACTTTAAAGAGAATGAGACGATGCAAAATGAGGTTTAGAAGGTGCTTAAAGTGACTTTAAAGAGAATGAGACGATGCAAAATGAGGTTTAGAAGGTGCTTAAAGTGACTTTAAAGAGAATGAGACGATGCAAAATGGTGTTTAGAAGGTGCTTAAGGTGACTTTAAAGAGAATGAGACGATGCAAAATGAGGTTTAGAAGGTGCTTTAAAGTGACTTTAAAGAGAATGAGACGATGCAAAATGAGGTTTAGAAGGTGCTTAAAGTGACTTTAAAGAGAATGAGACGATGCAAAATGAGGTTTAGAAGGTGCTTAATGTGACTTTAAAGAGAATGAGACGATGCAAAATGGTGTTTAGAAGGTGCTTAAGGTGACTTTAAAGAGAATGAGACGATGCAAAATGGTGTTTAGAAGGTGCTTAAAGTGACTTTAAAGAGAATGAGACGATGCAAAATGGTGTTTAGAAGGTGCTTAAGGTGACTTTAAAGAGAATGAGACGATGCAAAATGGTGTTTAGAAGGTGCTTAAAGTGACTTTAAAGAGAATGAGACGATGCAAAATGAGGTTTAGAAGGTGCTTAAAGTGACTTTAAAGAGAATGAGACGATGCAAAATGGTGTTTAGAAGGTGCTTAAGGTGACTTTAAAGAGAATGAGACGATGCAAAATGAGGTTTAGAAGGTGCTTAAAGTGACTTTAAAGAGAATGAGACGATGCAAAATGGTGTTTAGAAGGTGCTTAAGGTGACTTTAAAGAGAATGAGACGATGCAAAATGAGGTTTAGAAGGTGCTTAAAGTGACTTTAAAGAGAATGAGACGATGCAAAATGAGGTTTAGAAGGTGCTTAAAGTGACTTTAAAGAGAATGAGACGATGCAAAATGAGGTTTAGAAGGTGCTTAAAGTGACTTTAAAGAGAATGAGACGATGCAAAATGGTGTTTAGAAGGTGCTTAAGGTGACTTTAAAGAGAATGAGACGATGCAAAATGAGGTTTAGAAGGTGCTTAAAGTGACTTTAAAGAGAATGAGACGATGCAAAATGAGGTTTAGAAGGTGCTTAAAGTGACTTTAAAGAGAATGAGACGATGCAAAATGAGGTTTAGAAGGTGCTTAAAGTGACTTTAAAGAGAATGAGACGATGCAAAATGGTGTTTAGAAGGTGCTTAAAGTGACTTTAAAGAGAATGAGACGATGCAAAATGGTGTTTAGAAGGTGCTTAAAGTGACTTTAAAGAGAATGAGACGATGCAAAATGAGGTTTAGAAGGTGCTTAAAGTGACTTTAAAGAGAATGAGACGATGCAAAATGAGGTTTAGAAGGTGCTTAAAGTGACTTTAAAGAGAATGAGACGATGCAAAATGGTGTTTAGAAGGTGCTTAAGGTGACTTTAAAGAGAATGAGACGATGCAAAATGAGGTTTAGAAGGTGCTTAAAGTGACTTTAAAGAGAATGAGACGATGCAAAATTGTGTTTAGAAGGTGCTTAAGGTGACTTTAAAGAGAATGAGACGATGCAAAATGAGGTTTAGAAGGTGCTTAAAGTGACTTTAAAGAGAATGAGACGATGCAAAATGGTGTTTAGAAGGTGCTTAAAGTGACTTTAAAGAGAATGAGACGATGCAAAATGGTGTTTAGAAGGTGCTTAAGGTGACTTTAAAGAGAATGAGACGATGCAAAATGAGGTTTAGAAGGTGCTTAAAGTGACTTTAAAGAGAATGAGACGATGCAAAATGAGGTTTAGAAGGTGCTTAAAGTGACTTTAAAGAGAATGAGACGATGCAAAATGGTGTTTAGAAGGTGCTTAAGGTGACTTTAAAGAGAATGAGACGATGCAAAATGAGGTTTAGAAGGTGCTTAAAGTGACTTTAAAGAGAATGAGACGATGCAAAATGAGGTTTAGAAGGTGCTTAAGGTGACTTTAAAGAGAATGAGACGATGCAAAATGAGGTTTAGAAGGTGCTTAAGGTGACTTTAAAGAGAATGAGACGATGCAAAATGGTGTTTAGAAGGTGCTTAAGGTGACTTTAAAGAGAATGAGACGATGCAAAATGAGGTTTAGAAGGTGCTTAAAGTGACTTTAAAGAGAATGAGACGATGCAAAATGAGGTTTAGAAGGTGCTTAAGGTGACTTTAAAGAGAATGAGACGATGCAAAATGGTGTTTAGAAGGTGCTTAAAGTGACTTTAAAGAGAATGAGACGATGCAAAATGGTGTTTAGAAGGTGCTTAAAGTGACTTTAAAGAGAATGAGACGATGCAAAATGGTGTTTAGAAGGTGCTTAAGGTGACTTTAAAGAGAATGAGACGATGCAAAATGGTGTTTAGAAGGTGCTTAAAGTGACTTTAAAGAGAATGAGACGATGCAAAATGGTGTTTAGAAGGTGCTTAAAGTGACTTTAAAGAGAATGAGACGATGCAAAATGGTGTTTAGAAGGTGCTTAAGGTGACTTTAAAGAGAATGAGACGATGCAAAATGAGGTTTAGAAGGTGCTTAAAGTGACTTTAAAGAGAATGAGACGATGCAAAATGGTGTTTAGAAGGTGCTTAAAGTGACTTTAAAGAGAATGAGACGATGCAAAATGGTGTTTAGAAGGTGCTTAAGGTGACTTTAAAGAGAATGAGACGATGCAAAATGAGGTTTAGAAGGTGCTTAAAGTGACTTTAAAGAGAATGAGACGATGCAAAATGAGGTTTAGAAGGTGCTTAAAGTGACTTTAAAGAGAATGAGACGATGCAAAATGGTGTTTAGAAGGTGCTTAAGTGACTTTAAAGAGAATGAGACGATGCAAAATGGTGTTTAGAAGGTGCTTAAGGTGACTTTAAAGAGAATGAGACGATGCAAAATGGTGTTTAGAAGGTGCTTAAAGTGACTTTTAAGAGAATGAGACGATGCAAAATGGTGTTTAGAAGGTGCTTAAGGTGACTTTAAAGAGAATGAGACGATGCAAAATGAGGTTTAGAAGGTGCTTAAAGTGACTTTAAAGAGAATGAGACGATGCAAAATGGTGTTTAGAAGGTGCTTAAAGTGACTTTAAAGAGAATGAGACGATGCAAAATGAGGTTTAGAAGGTGCTTAAAGTGACTTTAAAGAGAATGAGACGATGCAAAATGGTGTTTAGAAGGTGCTTAAGGTGACTTTAAAGAGAATGAGACGATGCAAAATGAGGTTTAGAAGGTGCTTAAAGTGACTTTAAAGAGAATGAGACGATGCAAAATGGTGTTTAGAAGGTGCTTAAAGTGACTTTAAAGAGAATGAGACGATGCAAAATGGTGTTTAGAAGGTGCTTAAGGTGACTTTAAAGAGAATGAGACGATGCAAAATGGTGTTTAGAAGGTGCTTAAAGTGACTTTAAAGAGAATGAGACGATGCAAAATGAGGTTTAGAAGGTGCTTAAAGTAACTTTCAAGAGAATGAGACGATGCAAAATGGTGTTTAGAAGGTGCTTAAAGTGACTTTAAAGAGAATGAGACGATGCAAAATGGTGTTTAGAAGGTGCTTAAGGTGACTTTAAAGAGAATGAGACGATGCAAAATGAGGTTTAGAAGGTGCTTAAGGTGACTTTAAAGTGAATGAGACGATGCAAAATGGTGTTTAGAAGGTGCTTAAAGTGACTTTAAAGAGAATGAGACGATGCAAAATGAGGTTTAGAAGGTGCTTAAAGTGACTTTAAAGAGAATGAGACGATGCAAAATGAGGTTTAGAAGGTGCTTAAAGTGACTTTAAAGAGAATGAGACGATGCAAAATGAGGTTTAGAAGGTGCTTAAAGTGACTTTAAAGTGAATGAGACGATGCAAAATGGTGTTTAGAAGGTGCTTAAGGTGACTTTAAAGAGAATGAGACGATGCAAAATGAGGTTTAGAAGGTGCTTAAAGTGACTTTAAAGAGAATGAGACGATGCAAAATTGTGTTTAGAAGGTGCTTAAGGTGACTTTAAAGAGAATGAGACGATGCAAAATGAGGTTTAGAAGGTGCTTAAAGTGACTTTAAAGAGAATGAGACGATGCAAAATGAGGTTTAGAAGGTGCTTAAAGTGACTTTAAAGAGAATGAGACGATGCAAAATGGTGTTTAGAAGGTGCTTAAGGTGACTTTAAAGAGAATGAGACGATGCAAAATGGTGTTTAGAAGGTGCTTAAAGTGACTTTAAAGAGAATGAGACGATGCAAAATGGTGTTTAGAAGGTGCTTAAGGTGACTTTAAAGAGAATGAGACGATGCAAAATGAGGTTTAGAAGGTGCTTAAAGTGACTTTAAAGAGAATGAGACGATGCAAAATGGTGTTTAGAAGGTGCTTAAGGTGACTTTAAAGAGAATGAGACGATGCAAAATGGTGTTTAGAAGGTGCTTAAGGTGACTTTAAAGAGAATGAGACGATGCAAAATGAGGTTTAGAAGGTGCTTAAGGTGACTTTAAAGAGAATGAGACGATGCAAAATGGTGTTTAGAAGGTGCTTAAAGTGACTTTAAAGAGAATGAGACGATGCAAAATGAGGTTTAGAAGGTGCTTAAAGTGACTTTAAAGAGAATGAGACGATGCAAAATGAGGTTTAGAAGGTGCTTAAAGTGACTTTAAAGAGAATGAGACGATGCAAAATGGTGTTTAGAAGGTGCTTAAGGTGACTTTAAAGAGAATGAGACGATGCAAAATGAGGTTTAGAAGGTGCTTAAAGTGACTTTAAAGAGAATGAGACGATGCAAAATGAGGTTTAGAAGGTGCTTAAAGTGACTTTAAAGAGAATGAGACGATGCAAAATGAGGTTTAGAAGGTGCTTAAAGTGACTTTAAAGAGAATGAGACGATGCAAAATGGTGTTTAGAAGGTGCTTAAGGTGACTTTAAAGAGAATGAGACGATGCAAAATGAGGTTTAGAAGGTGCTTAAAGTGACTTTAAAGAGAATGAGACGATGCAAAATGGTGTTTAGAAGGTGCTTAAGGTGACTTTAAAGAGAATGAGACGATGCAAAATGGTGTTTAGAAGGTGCTTAAAGTGACTTTAAAGAGAATGAGACGATGCAAAATGAGGTTTAGAAGGTGCTTAAAGTGACTTTAAAGAGAATGAGACGATGCAAAATGGTCTTTAGAAGGTGCTTAAAGTGACTTTAAAGAGAATGAGACGATGCAAAATGGTGTTTAGAAGGTGCTTAAGGTGACTTTAAAGAGAATGAGACGATGCAAAATGAGGTTTAGAAGGTGCTTAAAGTGACTTTAAAGAGAATGAGACGATGCAAAATGGTGTTTAGAAGGTGCTTAAGGTGACTTTAAAGAGAATGAGACGATGCAAAATGGTGTTTAGAAGGTGCTTAAAGTGACTTTAAAGAGAATGAGACGATGCAAAATGGTGTTTAGAAGGTGCTTAAGGTGACTTTAAAGAGAATGAGACGATGCAAAATGAGGTTTAGAAGGTGCTTAAAGTGACTTTAAAGAGAATGAGACGATGCAAAATGAGGTTTAGAAGGTGCTTAAAGTGACTTTAAAGAGAATGAGACGATGCAAAATGAGGTTTAGAAGGTGCTTAAAGTGACTTTAAAGAGAATGAGACGATGCAAAATGGTGTTTAGAAGGTGCTTAAGGTGACTTTAAAGAGAATGAGACGATGCAAAATGAGGTTTAGAAGGTGCTTAAAGTGACTTTAAAGAGAATGAGACGATGCAAAATGGTGTTTAGAAGGTGCTTAAAGTGACTTTAAAGAGAATGAGACGATGCAAAATGAGGTTTAGAAGGTGCTTAAAGTGACTTTAAAGAGAATGAGACGATGCAAAATGGTGTTTAGAAGGTGCTTAAGGTGACTTTAAAGAGAATGAGACGATGCAAAATGGTGTTTAGAAGGTGCTTAAGGTGACTTTAAAGAGAATGAGACGATGCAAAATGAGGTTTAGAAGGTGCTTAAAGTGACTTTAAAGAGAATGAGACGATGCAAAATGAGTTTAAGAAGGTGCTTAAAGTGACTTTAAAGAGAATGAGACGATGCAAAATGAGGTTTAGAAGGTGCTTAAAGTGACTTTAAAGAGAATGAGACGATGCAAAATGAGGTTTAGAAGGTGCTTAAAGTGACTTTAAAGAGAATGAGACGATGCAAAATGGTGTTTAGAAGGTGCTTAAGGTGACTTTAAAGAGAATGAGACGATGCAAAATGGTGTTTAGAAGGTGCTTAAGGTGACTTTAAAGAGAATGAGACGATGCAAAATGAGGTTTAGAAGGTGCTTAAAGTGACTTTAAAGAGAATGAGACGATGCAAAATGAGGTTAAGAAGGTGCTTAAAGTGACTTTAAAGAGAATGAGACGATGCAAAATGAGGTTTAGAAGGTGCTTAAGGTGACTTTAAAGAGAATGAGACGATGCAAAATGAGGTTTAGAAGGTGCTTAAAGTGACTTTAAAGAGAATGAGACGATGCAAAATGGTGTTTAGAAGGTGCTTAAGGTGACTTTAAAGAGAATGAGACGATGCAAAATGGTGTTTAGAAGGTGCTTAAGGTGACTTTAAAGAGAATGAGACGATGCAAAATGAGGTTTAGAAGGTGCTTAAAGTGACTTTAAAGAGAATGAGACGATGCAAAATGAGGTTAAGAAGGTGCTTAAAGTGACTTTAAAGAGAATGAGACGATGCAAAATGAGGTTTAGAAGGTGCTTAAGGTGACTTTAAAGAGAATGAGACGATGCAAAATGGTGTTTAGAAGGTGCTTAAGGTGACTTTAAAGAGAATGAGACGATGCAAAATGAGGTTTAGAAGGTGCTTAAGGTGACTTTAAAGAGAATGAGACGATGCAAAATGAGGTTTAGAAGGTGCTTAAAGTGACTTTAAAGAGAATGAGACGATGCAAAATGGTGTTTAGAAGGTGCTTAAAGTGACTTTAAAGAGAATGAGACGATGCAAAATGGTGTTTAGAAGGTGCTTAAAGTGACTGTTCTTGCGCGAGTTTTCTTTCGGGGTATGTTTCGGATGGCTTCAGCTGCGTTTTATAATTACCCGGGTGATTTTTGGTGGAAGAGAGAGTTTTGCTTTATTGCAACTATCTTTTATAACCTTTTTGTAACTCCCTTTTAGTTCCCCTTTTTGACGTAACGGGTTCGGCCCTATAAATCAATTATGGCCGTAATTGCCATAATTGCCTATGTTTTTGTTTACGTGTTTGAATGTCAATTTTTGCCTGATCATCCTCCGCCCCCTTGACACTCGTCAACAATTATTCTCCACGTGGTGATAAGCTCAGTTTGTTGCCTCCGGTAGCAAGCAAATTTTAGCGATTGGCCTAACCGAAATTCCCTTTGCAGTTCTTAATGTTACCACACGTGTCAAACTATCCGTGCCGGGGTGTGTCTCAACTATCCGCGCGAGTGGCCATTGTGTTGTAGGAAGAGCCTCGTCCATCAGGATTGCCAGTCTGCCAGGTGAGAAATCTGAATTGCTGCAGGTCTTCATCGTATCCCTTTGCATCTCTTGTAGATACTCGCTGGCCCAATGTTTCCAGAAGCGCTGGACGAGCAGTTGCCACTTCTGCCACTCGCTCAGGGTGTACGTCTTTCGGTTTGAATAGTCCGGCTCGGGGATGGCGTTCATGGATGTACCTATAAGAAAATGTGCAGGTGTTAAAGCGGCTAAATCGTTGGGGTCGTCCGACATAGGTAACAGCGGACGCGAATTCATTGCTGCCTCTATTTGGTGCAGCACAGTGATGTATCCTTCATAAGGCAGTCTCGTGCTGCCCAGCTGGCGAAACAGGTGTCTTTTGGCGGTCTTCACTGCAGCTTCCCACAATCCGCCAAAGTGTGGAGCCCTTGGTGGACTGAAGTGCCAAGTGATGCCCATATCAGCACAAGTCGAAACGATGATGTTGCTTTGCTCCTCATCATGGAGCATCTCGAATAGCTCACTAAGCTCCCGGGCTGCGCCTTCGAAGTTTTTACCGTTGTCCGAGTAGATATGGGACGGACGTCCTCGGCGCGATGCAAACCGTCGAAGTGATGCTAGGAAACCAGCAGTGGTCAAATCACCCACTAGTTCCAGGTGAACAGCCTTCGTAGCAAAGCAAACAAATACGCAGAGGTATGCTTTGGCGGGCTCTGCTCGTTTGTGGATCGGTCGTAGGTAGATCGGCCCAGCATAGTCCACTCCGATGGTCGCGAACGGTCGATTCGGTGTGATCCGCGATGATGGTAACTGCCCGATTTGTTGCTGCTCAAGTATGGGCTGTTGGCGAATGCATCGTAAGCAGTGTCTAACGACGCTTTTCACCAGATGTCGTCCTTCGAGTGGCCAAAATTCTTCGCGAATCTGGGAAAGCAGCAATCTTCCGCCACCATGTATGAGTTCTCTATGAAGGTGCTCTGCGATGCGGCGTGCGAAGATGTGCTTCTTGGGCAGAAGAATTGGATGTTTCGATTGATAAGGCAGTTGTGAGAGCTTGAGGCGTCCTCCTACTCTCATAACTCCTTCGCTGTCGATGAACGGGCTCAGACGTCTAAGTGGTGAGCGCTTTGGAACCACCTCACGCTTCCTCAACCGCTCGAGCTCCGTTGGAAATGCGTCTTGCTGTGCCAGCTTGCATAGCACAGTTTTAGCAGCTTCCATGAGGTCCGGAGTGATAGTTGATGACGCTGGGAGCTCCAATGGATCGCGGCGAGTACGGCACTTCTCCTTAGCATTGCGCACGAATCTAAGGCAATACCCAATGACGCGTAGAAGCTTGGTGTATGATGAGTACCGCTCGAACCAAGGATGCACTGTCTCGATGACGGCAACCGCTGCACTCACTTGACGAATCTCTAGCTCGGCACCATCCGCAACCGTTGGTGTTGAATTTGGCCATTCAGACGCTGGACGAATTAACCACTCTGGACCGCTGCTCCACAGTGCACTTTTCACGAAATCTGCTGCGGTCACGCCTCGTGATACCAAATCAGCAGGATTCGAACATCCCGCAATGTGTTTCCAGGGATGGAGATGTGAGTAGGCTTGCACCTCCGCGACGCGATTGCCTACATACGTTTTCCAATTGTTGGGCGGTGAACTCAGCCAATGCAGCGTAACTGTCGAGTCGGACCAAAAATATGACTCCGCTGATTCGAGTCCCATCGCCTGCTTCACACGATCGTATAAATGCGCTCCTGTAACGGCTGCATTAAGTTCTAATCGCGGTAATGTAACCCGTTTTAGTGGTGCTAAACGTGACTTCGATGCCAATAGCGAGATTCGTACGTGTCCTTGTTTGTTTTCACAACGCGAGTAAATACATGCACCGAACGCGGCTTCGGAGGCATCACAAAACGTATGTAACTGAACGCGAGAATCAGGTAAGAGAGCGTAGCGATCACTTTTATAACCGGAAATAATTGGCCAGTCGGATTTAATTGATGTCCACTTTTTGTAGATGCTGTCAGGAACAGGATTATCCCAGCCAGGCTTCTGCACCCACAATTCCTGCATCAGCAACTTAGCGCGAATGATGATCGGCGATATCAATCCTATCGGATCGAACATTCGGGAGATGCCAGAGAATATTAACCGCATTGTGGGGTAGCTGGTGTCGGCGTCGATCCGCGACTCGAAGGATAAAACGTCAGCTTCGGGCTCCCAAGCGATACCGAGTGCCTTTATCTTCTCGTCGGGCATAAATTGAAGCGTTGACTGCGTTCCGATCTGATCCTCCGTCAAACCAGAGAGCACGGCCAACTTACTAGAGGTCCATTTTCGCAGAGAGAATCCACCCTTTTTTAACAATTCATCGAGCTCCTCTCGTAGCTGCTTTGCTTGCTCCTCTGAATCAGCACCACCGATGAAGTCGTCCACGTAGAAATTTTGAACCAAAGCTTGTGCAGCATGCGGAAAGTTCGTGCCTTCATCCTCGGCCAACTGCAGCAACGTACGCGTAGCCAAAAAAGAAGATGGAGCAAGCCCGTAGGTCACCGTATTCAGCTCGTAAGTCTCCACTGAAGCATCCGGTGAGAATCGAAACAACACGCGTTGAAACCGACGGTCATCAGGATGGACTTCTATCTGCCTGTACATTTTCGCGATGTCACCAACGAGCGCTACTTTGTAGGTGCGAAAACGAAGAATTATATCCAGCAACTGGTCTTGCACTACTGGACCGACACGCAATGCATCGTTTAGCGAATATCCAGTAGATGTCTTCGCTGATCCGTCGAAAACGACCCGGAGCTTTGTCGTCGTACTAGATTCTTTCAAAACGGGATGGTGCGGTAAGTAATACCCGTGATCATTGTCTGCTGGAGACGTGGGAGTCATGTGCCCCAGTTCCAAGTACTCTTTCATGAACTTGTGGTATTCTTCTTTTAGGTCTGGATCACGTTGGAGTCTTCTTTCGAGAAGTATGAAGCGGTTCAAAGCCATATCCCTTGACAGTCCAAGTTTGTCAAAGAAATCTGGTTGCTTCGGAAGACGAACTATGTATCGACCCGATGGATCCCGCTGGGTTGTGTTTCGGTAAATAGCCTCACATTGGCGTTCTTCGGGTGAGTAGCCATCGTTGAACCATAACTCTTCTGATTTGAAAAACCGCTCGATGGATTCTTCTAGAGTTGTCATACAAATTACAGCTGTCGTGTGAGCAACATTAGAAGTGCCTTCCGAAGGCTCTGGCGATCCAATCGAACCAGTGACGACCCATCCGAATACGCTTTCCTGCAGAGTTGGAAGGGTAGGTGCTAGTTTGAGCTGGGCGCTACCTTCGAAGAAAGCAGCATAATGTCGAGCGCCAAGAATAATGTCGATTGCCGAAGATTTGTAGAACTCTGGATCGGCTAGGATCAACTCGGACGGGATGTTCCAGCTCGTCGTGTTAACGTCCCGCAGCGGCAGATTAGCCATCAACTTGTCGACAATCAAAAATTCGACACCCACTTCAAACTGTTTCGTTCGTGAGGCAATCTTCGCGTGAACGGATTCTTTCAGCGGACGGGTAGATTGGCCTGCACCCTGCAGCATAACATTAACCTTCTTTCTTTTTAGCCTCAGTCGATGAGCGAGCTGACTGCTTATCATATCAGGCTGCGAGGCACTGTCCAAAAGTGCTCGAGCTGGATGAACTAATCCGAAAGAATCAACTATATTGATGATGGCAGTTTGGAGCAAAACCTGCGTTGGTGCTCGCTCCATTGCTGCTGCGAAAGTTCGCTGAAGATTTGCCGTGTGATCGTTAGTGGCTGGTCCAATGCTCGCAGCTGGCATGGCAGTGGAGAATGTTCCGGCAGAGTGATCCTGTGACGTGTGTGAGTGCAACATAGTGTGGTGTTGTGAATTACAGTGGCGGCATTTGTACTGCGAAGTGCAGTCGCGGGCGCGGTGATTGTCTCGAAGGCAATTCAAACATAATCGTGCGTTCATTACGGTGCGATGGCGTTCGTTCGGGCTCAATGCAATGAATCGGGAACACTTTGCAATAAAATGCTCTGAATCGCACAGAGAGCATTTGCGTACAGCATTTGATGCCGCTGCAAAGCTTCCTAGCCGCGTGGGTGGCATCCGTTTTGTATGATGTTGCGCTTCGCTAAAACTGACATCCTGCTCCTTGTTCACCGATAGCGTTTCAAGCACTCGCATACGGCGCTGCAAGAAAACAATCAGGCTAGCATACGTCGGGCTTTCTTCGTTTGATGCGTGCTCCTCCCAGTCCCTCAGTGTGCTTGTTGGCAACTTGGTGCACAACAAGTGTTCCAGCAAAACACCCCATGTATCCGTCCTTTCCCCAAGATGGTCAAGGGTTTTCTTGTGCCGTTCGAACTCGTCCACTAAGAGGTGCAGTGCGGTCGCGGTTTCCCTTTTCGCGGGCGTCATAGTGAACAGTGCTTGCAAGTGACGTTTTTTCAATAAATATTCGTTGGAGTAGCGCGCCGTTAATGCCTGCCACGCTATCTCGTAATTTGCCGCGCTAATAGTGATCGCTTCTATCACTTGTGCTGCTTCACCCTTAATCGCTGCGCGCAAGTAATGAAACTTTTGGATGGCGGGAAGATCACGGTTGTCGTGAATCAGACACTCGAACGTGTCCCGAAACGTAAGCCATTCCATGTAATCCCCATGAAACTGAGGCAGTGATATGGTCGGAAGTTTAATACCAGCCAAGGAATTACCGGTGGCATTAAATGACGAGCCTTGTGAGGGTCTTTTTGCCTTCAGTTCTGCTTCCACCCGTATCAAACGAGGCTCGAAATCGGCGCGAAGAGCTTCATTTTGCTTGACCTCCTCTTCGGTTGTAGCTCCGTCTTCAAGCTCCTGCTGCAGCTTTTCAAGATCTTCACATAACCTTTCGAACTTGGATATTCTGGCTTCTACTTCAACAAGATCACGGTCTTGTTGAAAATCGCGAACGAAGCTTTCGTAACGGCTAAGTGAAACGAGAAGGATCGCTCTTCTCGACGAAAGGATGATGGGTTCCGCGGGCATTTTGAATCGAAAAACGGCGTACGTAGCGTTTATGGTATCGCGCAATGAAAACGGCCCGAAATCGCGAAGATAAAGTTAACCAACGTTCGTATTTCAAGAATCCTGGTCACGGCACCAATGTTCTTGCGCGAGTTTTCTTTCGGGGTATGTTTCGGATGGCTTCAGCTGCGTTTTATAATTACCCGGGTGATTTTTGGTGGAAGAGAGAGTTTTGCTTTATTGCAACTATCTTTTATAACCTTTTTGTAACTCCCTTTTAGTTCCCCTTTTTGACGTAACGGGTTCGGCCCTATAAATCAATTATGGCCGTAATTGCCATAATTGCCTATGTTTTTGTTTACGTGTTTGAGTGTCAATTTTTGCCTGATCAGTGACTTTAAAGAGAATGAGACGATGCAAAATGTGGTTTAGGAGGTGCTTAAAGTGACTTTAAAGAGAATGAGACGATGCAAAATGGTGTTTAGAAGGTGCTTAAGGTGACTTTAAAGAGAATGAGACGATGCAAAATGGTGTTTAGAAGGTGCTTAAGGTGACTTTAAAGAGAATGAGACGATGCAAAATGAGGTTTAGAAGGTGCTTAAAGTGACTTTAAAGAGAATGAGACGATGCAAAATGGTGTTTAGAAGGTGCTTAAAGTGACTTTAAAGAGAATGAGACGATGCAAAATGGTGTTTAGAAGGTGCTTAAGGTGACTTTAAAGAGAATGAGACGATGCAAAATGAGGTTTAGAAGGTGCTTAAGGTGACTTTAAAGAAAATGAGACGATGCAAAATGAGGTTTAGAAGGTGCTTAAAGTGACTTTAAAGAGAATGAGACGATGCAAAATGGTGTTTAGAAGGTGCTTAAAGTGACTTTAAAGAGAATGAGACGATGCAAAATGGTGTTTAGAAGGTGCTTAAAGTGACTTTAAAGAGAATGAGACGATGCAAAATGAGGTTTAGAAGGTGCTTAAAGTGACTTTAAAGAGAATGAGACGATGCAAAATGGTGTTTAGAAGGTGCTTAAGGTTACTTTAAAGAGAATGAGACGATGCAAAATGAGGTTTAGAAGGTGCTTAAAGTGACTTTAAAGAGAATGAGACGATGCAAAATGGTGTTTAGAAGGTGCTTAGGGTGACTTTAAAGAGAATGAGACGATGCAGAATGAGGTTTAGAAGGTGCTTAAGGTGACTTTAAAGAGAATGAGACGATGCAAAATGAGGTTTAGAAGGTGCTTAAAGTGACTTTAAAGAGAATGAGACGATGCAAAATGAGGTTTAGAAGGTGCTTAAGGTGACTTTAAAGAGAATGAGACGATGCAAAATGGTGTTTAGAAGGTGCTTAAAGTGACTTTAAAGAGAATGAGACGATGCAAAATGGTGTTTAGAAGGTGCTTAAGGTGACTTTAAAGAGAATGAGACGATGCAAAATGAGGTTTAGAAGGTGCTTAAAGTGACTTTAAAGAGAATGAGACGATGCAAAATGGTGTTTAGAAGGTGCTTAAGGTGACTTTAAAGAGAATGAGACGATGCAAAATGGTGTTTAGAAGGTGCTTAAGGTGACTTTAAAGAGAATGAGACGATGCAAAATGAGGTTTAGAAGGTGCTTAAGGTGACTTTAAAGAGAATGAGACGATGCAAAATGGTGTTTAGAAGGTGCTTAAGGTTGTAGTTTATGCACCAGTGACTTTAAAGAGAATGAGACGATGCAAAATGAGGTTTAGAAGGTGCTTAAGGTGACTTTAAAGAGAATGAGACGATGCAAAATGAGGTTTAGAAGGTGCTTAAAGTGACTTTAAAGAGAATGAGACGATGCAAAATGGTGTTTAGAAGGTGCTTAAGGTGACTTTAAAGAGAATGAGACGATGCAAAATGAGGTTTAGAAGGTGCTTAAGGTGACTTTAAAGAGAATGAGACGATGCAAAATGGTGTTTAGAAGGTGCTTAAGGTTACTTTAAAGAGAATGAGACGATGCAAAATGGTGTTTAGAAGGTGCTTAAGGTGACTTTAAAGAGAATGAGACGATGCAAAATGAGGTTTAGAAGGTGCTTAAAGTGACTTTAAAGAGAATGAGACGATGCAAAATGAGGTTTAGAAGGTGCTTAAAGTGACTTTAAAGAGAATGAGACGATGCAAAAGGGTGTTTAGAAGGTGCTTAAAGTGACTTTAAAGAGAATGAGACGATGCAAAATGGTGTTTAGAAGGTGCTTAAGGTGACTTTAAAGAGAATGAGACGATGCAAAATGAGGTTTAGAAGGTGCTTAAGGTTACTTTAAAGAGAATGAGACGATGCAAAATGGTGTTTAGAAGGTGCTTAAAGTGACTTTAAAGAGAATGAGACGATGCAAAATGAGGTTTAGAAGGTGCTTAAGGTGACTTTAAAGAGAATGAGACGATGCAAAATGAGGTTTAGAAGGTGCTTAAGGTGACTTTAAAGAGAATGAGACGATGCAAAATGGTGTTTAGAAGGTGCTTAAGGTGACTTTAAAGAGAATGAGACGATGCAAAATGAGGTTTAGAAGGTGCTTAAGGTGACTTTAAAGAGAATGAGACGATGCAAAATGAGGTTTAGAAGGTGCTTAAGGTTACTTTAAAGAGAATGAGACGATGCAAAATGGTGTTTAGAAGGTGCTTAAAGTGACTTTAAAGAGAATGAGACGATGCAAAATGAGGTTTAGAAGGTGCTTAAGGTGACTTTAAAGAGAATGAGACGATGCAAAATGAGGTTTAGAAGGTGCTTAAAGTGACTTTAAAGAGAATGAGACGATGCAAAATGGTGTTTAGAAGGTGCTTAAGGTGACTTTAAAGAGAATGAGACGATGCAAAATGAGGTTTAGAAGGTGCTTAAAGTGACTTTAAAGAGAATGAGACGATGCAAAATGGTGTTTAGAAGGTGCTTAAGGTGACTTTAAAGAGAATGAGACGATGCAAAATGAGGTTTAGAAGGTGCTTAAAGTGACTTTAAAGAGAATGAGACGATGCAAAATGGTGTTTAGAAGGTGCTTAAGGTTACTTTAAAGAGAATGAGACGATGCAAAATGAGGTTTAGAAGGTGCTTAAAGTGACTTTAAAGAGAATGAGACGATGCAAAATGGTGTTTAGAAATTGCTTAGGGTGACTTTAAAGAGAATGAGACGATGCAAAATGAGGTTTAGAAGGTGCTTAAGGTGACTTTAAAGAGAATGAGACGATGCAAAATGAGGTTTAGAAGGTGCTTAAAGTGACGTTAAAGAGAATGAGACGATGCAAAATGAGGTTTAGAAGGTGCTTAAGGTGACTTTAAAGAGAATGAGACGATGCAAAATGAGGTTTAGAAGGTGCTTAAAGTGACTTTAAAGAGAATGAGACGATGCAAAATGGTGTTTAGAAGGTGCTTAAAGTGACTTTAAAGAGAATGAGACGATGCAAAATGGTGTTTAGAAGGTGCTTAAGGTGACTTTAAAGAGAATGAGACGATGCAAAATGAGGTTTAGAAGGTGCTTAAAGTGACTTTAAAGAGAATGAGACGATGCAAAATGGTGTTTAGAAGGTGCTTAAAGTGACTTTAAAGAGAATGAGACGATGCAAAATGGTGTTTAGAAGGTGCTTAAAGTGACTTTAAAGAGAATGAGACGATGCAAAATGGTGTTTAGAAGGTGCTTAAGGTGACTTTAAAGAGAATGAGACGATGCAAAATGGTGTTTAGAAGGTGCTTAAGGTGACTTTAAAGAGAATGAGACGATGCAAAAGGGTGTTTAGAAGGTGCTTAAAGTGACTTTAAAGAGAATGAGACGATGCAAAATGGTGTTTAGAAGGTGCTTAAAGTGACTTTAAAGAGAATGAGACGATGCAAAATGAGGTTTAGAAGGTGCTTAAGGTGACTTTAAAGAGAATGAGACGATGCAAAATGAGGTTTAGAAGGTGCTTAAGGTGACTTTAAAGAGAATGAGACGATGCAAAATGGTGTTTAGAAGGTGCTTAAAGTGACTTTAAAGAGAATGAGACGATGCAAAATGGTGTTTAGAAGGTGCTTAAAGTGACTTTAAAGAGAATGAGACGATGCAAAATGGTGTTTAGAAGGTGCTTAAGGTGACTTTAAAGAGAATGAGACGATGCAAAATGGTGTTTAGAAGGTGCTTAAGGTGACTTTAAAGAGAATGAGACGATGCAAAATGAGGTTTAGAAGGTGCTTAAAGTGACTTTAAAGAGAATGAGACGATGCAAAATGAGGTTTAGAAGGTGCTTAAGGTGACTTTAAAGAGAATGAGACGATGCAAAATGAGGTTTAGAAGGTGCTTAAGGTGACTTTAAAGAGAATGAGACGATGCAAAATGTTGTTTAGAAGGTGCTTAAGGTTACTTTAAAGAGAATGAGACGATGCAAAATGGTGTTTAGAAGGTGCTTAAGGTGACTTTAAAGAGAATGAGACGATGCAAAATGAGGTTTAGAAGGTGCTTAAAGTGACTTTAAAGAGAATGAAACGATGCAAAATGGTGTTTAGAAGGTGCTTAAGGTGACTTTAAAGAGAATGAGACGATGCAAAATGGTGTTTAGAAGGTGCTTAAGGTGACTTTAAAGAGAATGAGACGATGCAAAATGGTGTTTAGAAGGTGCTTAAGGTGACTTTAAAGAGAATGAGACGATGCAAAATGAGGTTTAGAAGGTGCTTAAGGTTACTTTAAAGAGAATGAGACGATGCAAAATGGTGTTTAGAAGGTGCTTAAAGTGACTTTAAAGAGAATGAGACGATGCAAAATGAGGTTTAGAAGGTGCTTAAGGTGACTTTAAAGAGAATGAGACGATGCAAAATGGTGTTTAGAAGGTGCTTAAGGTGACTTTAAAGAGAATGAGACGATGCAAAATGAGGTTTAGAAGGTGCTTAAGGTGACTTTAAAGAGAATGAGACGATGCAAAATGAGGTTTAGAAGGTGCTTAAGGTGACTTTAAAGAGAATGAGACGATGCAAAATGAGGTTTAGAAGGTGCTTAAAGTGACTTTAAAGAGAATGAGACGATGCAAAATGGTGTTTAGAAGGTGCTTAAAGTGACTTTAAAGAGAATGAGACGATGCAAAATGGTGTTTAGAAGGTTCTTAAGGTGACTTTAAAGAGAATGAGACGATGCAAAATGAGGTTTTGAAGGTGCTTAAGGTGACTTTAAAGAGAATGAGACGATGCAAAATGGTGTTTAGAAGGTGCTTAAGGTGACTTTAAAGAGAATGAGACGATGCAAAATGAGGTTTAGAAGGTGCTTAAAGTGACTTTAAAGAGAATGAGACGATGCAAAATGGTGTTTAGAAGGTGCTTAAGGTGACTTTAAAGAGAATGAGACGATGCAAAATGAGGTTTAGAAGGTGCTTAAAGTGACTTTAAAGAGAATGAGACGATGCAAAATGAGGTTTAGAAGGTGCTTAAGGTGACTTTAAAGAGAATGAGACGATGCAAAATGGTGTTTAGAAGGTGCTTAAGGTGACTTTAAAGAGAATGAGACGATGCAAAATGGTGTTTAGAAGGTGCTTAAGGTTACTTTAAAGAGAATGAGACGATGCAAAATGGTGTTTAGAAGGTGCTTAAGGTGACTTTAAAGAGAATGAGACGATGCAAAATGAGGTTTAGAAGGTGCTTAAGGTGACTTTAAAGAGAATGAGACGATGCAAAATGAGGTTTAGAAGGTGCTTAAAGTGACTTTAAAGAGAATGAGACGATGCAAAATGAGGTTTAGAAGGTGCTTAAAGTGACTTTAAAGAGAATGAGACGATGCAAAATGGTGTTTAGAAGGTGCTTAAGGTGACTTTAAAGAGAATGAGACGATGCAAAATGAGGTTTAGAAGGTGCTTAAGGTGACTTTAAAGAGAATGAGACGATGCAAAATGGTGTTTAGAAGGTGCTTAAAGTGACTTTAAAGAGAATGAGACGATGCAAAATGGTGTTTAGAAGGTGCTTAAGGTGACTTTAAAGAGAATGAGACGATGCAAAATGGTGTTTAGAAGGTGCTTAAGGTGACTTTAAAGAGAATGAGACGATGCAAAATGGTGTTTAGAAGGTGCTTAAGGTGACTTTAAAGAGAATGAGACGATGCAAAATGAGGTTTAGAAGGTGCTTAAGGTGACTTTAAAGAGAATGAGACGATGCAAAATGGTGTTTAGAAGGTGCTTAAGGTGACTTTAAAGAGAATGAGACGATGCAAAATGGTGTTTAGAAGGTGCTTAAGGTGACTTTAAAGAGAATGAGACGATGCAAAATGGTGTTTAGAAGGTGCTTAAAGTGACTTTAAAGAGAATGAGACGATGCAAAATGGTGTTTAGAAGGTGCTTAAGGTGACTTTAAAGAGAATGATACGATGCAAAATGAGGTTTAGAAGGTGCTTAAAGTGACTTTAAAGAGAATGAGACGATGCAAAATGGTGTTTAGAAGGTGCTTAAAGTGACTTTAAAGAGAATGAGACGATGCAAAATGAGGTTTAGAAGGTGCTTAAAGTGACTTTAAAGAGAATGAGACGATGCAAAATGAGGTTTAGAAGGTGCTTAAAGTGACTTTAAAGAGAATGAGACGATGCAAAAGGGTGTTTAGAAGGTGCTTAAAGTGACTTTAAAGAGAATGAGACGATGCAAAATGGTGTTTAGAAGGTGCTTAAAGTGACTTTAAAGAGAATGAGACGATGCAAAATGGTGTTTAGAAGGTGCTTAAGGTGACTTTAAAGAGAATGAGACGATGCAAAATGAGGTTTAGAAGGTGCTTAAGGTGACTTTAAAGAGAATGAGACGATGCAAAATGGTGTTTAGAAGGTGCTTAAGGTGACTTTAAAGAGAATGAGACGATGCAAAATGGTGTTTAGAAGGTGCTTAAAGTGACTTTAAAGAGAATGAGACGATGCAGAATGAGGTTTAGAAGGTGCTTAAAGTGACTTTAAAGAGAATGAGACGATGCAAAATGTGGTTTAGGAGGTGCTTAAAGTGACTTTAAAGAGAATGAGACGATGCAAAATGGTGTTTAGAAGGTGCTTAAGGTGACTTTAAAGAGAATGAGACGATGCAAAATGGTGTTTAGAAGGTGCTTAAGGTGACTTTAAAGAGAATGAGACGATGCAAAATGAGGTTTAGAAGGTGCTTAAAGTGACTTTAAAGAGAATGAGACGATGCAAAATGGTGTTTAGAAGGTGCTTAAAGTGACTTTAAAGAGAATGAGACGATGCAAAATGGTGTTTAGAAGGTGCTTAAAGTGACTTTAAAGAGAATGAGACGATGCAAAATGGTGTTTAGAAGGTGCTTAAGGTGACTTTAAAGAAAATGAGACGATGCAAAATGAGGTTTAGAAGGTGCTTAAAGTGACTTTAAAGAGAATGAGACGATGCAAAATGAGGTTTAGAAGGTGCTTAAGGTGACTTTAAAGAGAATGAGACGATGCAAAATGGTGTTTAGAAGGTGCTTAAAGTGACTTTAAAGAGAATGAGACGATGCAAAATGAGGTTTAGAAGGTGCTTAAAGTGACTTTAAAGAGAATGAGACGATGCAAAATGGTGTTTAGAAGGTGCTTAAGGTTACTTTAAAGAGAATGAGACGATGCAAAATGAGGTTTAGAAGGTGCTTAAAGTGACTTTAAAGAGAATGAGACGATGCAAAATGGTGTTTAGAAGGTGCTTAGGGTGACTTTAAAGAGAATGAGACGATGCAGAATGAGGTTTAGAAGGTGCTTAAGGTGACTTTAAAGAGAATGAGACGATGCAAAATGAGGTTTAGAAGGTGCTTAAAGTGACTTTAAAGAGAATGAGACGATGCAAAATGAGGTTTAGAAGGTGCTTAAGGTGACTTTAAAGAGAATGAGACGATGCAAAATGGTGTTTAGAAGGTGCTTAAAGTGACTTTAAAGAGAATGAGACGAAGCAAAATGGTGTTTAGAAGGTGCTTAAGGTGACTTTAAAGAGAATGAGACGATGCAAAATGAGGTTTAGAAGGTGCTTAAAGTGACTTTAAAGAGAATGAGACGATGCAAAATGGTGTTTAGAAGGTGCTTAAGGTGACTTTAAAGAGAATGAGACGATGCAAAATGGTGTTTAGAAGGTGCTTAAGGTGACTTTAAAGAGAATGAGACGATGCAAAATGGTGTTTAGAAGGTGCTTAAGGTGACTTTAAAGAGAATGAGACGATGCAAAATGGTGTTTAGAAGGTGCTTAAGGTTGTAGTGTATGCACCAGTGACTTTAAAGAGAATGAGACGATGCAAAATGAGGTTTAGAAGGTGCTTAAGGTGACTTTAAAGAGAATGAGACGATGCAAAATGAGGTTTAGAAGGTGCTTAAAGTGACTTTAAAGAGAATGAGACGATGCAAAATGGTGTTTAGAAGGTGCTTAAGGTGACTTTAAAGAGAATGAGACGATGCAAAATGAGGTTTAGAAGGTGCTTAAGGTGACTTTAAAGAGAATGAGACGATGCAAAATGGTGTTTAGAAGGTGCTTAAGGTTACTTTAAAGAGAATGAGACGATGCAAAATGGTGTTTAGAAGGTGCTTAAGGTGACTTTAAAGAGAATGAGACGATGCAAAATGAGGTTTAGAAGGTGCTTAAAGTGACTTTAAAGAGAATGAGACGATGCAAAATGAGGTTTAGAAGGTGCTTAAAGTGACTTTAAAGAGAATGAGACGATGCAAAAGGGTGTTTAGAAGGTGCTTAAAGTGACTTTAAAGAGAATGAGACGATGCAAAATGGTGTTTAGAAGGTGCTTAAGGTGACTTTAAAGAGAATGAGACGATGCAAAATGAGGTTTAGAAGGTGCTTAAGGTTACTTTAAAGAGAATGAGACGATGCAAAATGGTGTTTAGAAGGTGCTTAAAGTGACTTTAAAGAGAATGAGACGATGCAAAATGAGGTTTAGAAGGTGCTTAAGGTGACTTTAAAGAGAATGAGACGATGCAAAATGAGGTTTAGAAGGTGCTTAAGGTGACTTTAAAGAGAATGAGACGATGCAAAATGGTGTTTAGAAGGTGCTTAAGGTGACTTTAAAGAGAATGAGACGATGCAAAATGAGGTTTAGAAGGTGCTTAAGGTGACTTTAAAGAGAATGAGACGATGCAAAATGAGGTTTAGAAGGTGCTTAAGGTTACTTTAAAGAGAATGAGACGATGCAAAATGGTGTTTAGAAGGTGCTTAAAGTGACTTTAAAGAGAATGAGACGATGCAAAATGAGGTTTAGAAGGTGCTTAAGGTGACTTTAAAGAGAATGAGACGATGCAAAATGAGGTTTAGAAGGTGCTTAAAGTGACTTTAAAGAGAATGAGACGATGCAAAATGGTGTTTAGAAGGTGCTTAAGGTGACTTTAAAGAGAATGAGACGATGCAAAATGAGGTTTAGAAGGTGCTTAAAGTGACTTTAAAGAGAATGAGACGATGCAAAATGGTGTTTATAAGGTGCTTAAGGTTACTTTAAAGAGAATGAGACGATGCAAAATGAGGTTTAGAAGGTGCTTAAAGTGACTTTAAAGAGAATGAGACGATGCAAAATGGTGTTTAGAAGGTGCTTAAGGTTACTTTAAAGAGAATGAGACGATGCAAAATGAGGTTTAGAAGGTGCTTAAAGTGACTTTAAAGAGAATGAGACGATGCAAAATGGTGTTTAGAAATTGCTTAGGGTGACTTTAAAGAGAATGAGACGATGCAAAATGAGGTTTAGAAGGTGCTTAAGGTGACTTTAAAGAGAATGAGACGATGCAAAATGAGGTTTAGAAGGTGCTTAAAGTGACGTTAAAGAGAATGAGACGATGCAAAATGAGGTTTAGAAGGTGCTTAAGGTGACTTTAAAGAGAATGAGACGATGCAAAATGAGGTTTAGAAGGTGCTTAAAGTGACTTTAAAGAGAATGAGACGATGCAAAATGGTCTTTAGAAGGTGCTTAAAGTGACTTTAAAGAGAATGAGACGATGCAAAATGGTGTTTAGAAGGTGCTTAAGGTGACTTTAAAGAGAATGAGACGATGCAAAATGAGGTTTAGAAGGTGCTTAAAGTGACTTTAAAGAGAATGAGACGATGCAAAATGGTGTTTAGAAGGTGCTTAAAGTGACTTTAAAGAGAATGAGACGATGCAAAATGGTGTTTAGAAGGTGCTTAAAGTCACTTTAAAGAGAATGAGACGATGCAAAATGGTGTTTAGAAGGTGCTTAAGGTGACTTTAAAGAGAATGAGACGATGCAAAATGGTGTTTAGAAGGTGCTTAAGGTGACTTTAAAGAGAATGAGACGATGCAAAAGGGTGTTTAGAAGGTGCTTAAAGTGACTTTAAAGAGAATGAGACGATGCAAAATGGTGTTTAGAAGGTGCTTAAAGTGACTTTAAAGAGAATGAGACGATGCAAAATGAGGTTTAGAAGGTGCTTAAGGTGACTTTAAAGAGAATGAGACGATGCAAAATGAGGTTTAGAAGGTGCTTAAGGTGACTTTAAAGAGAATGAGACGATGCAAAATGGTGTTTAGAAGGTGCTTAAAGTGACTTTAAAGAGAATGAGACGATGCAAAATGGTGTTTAGAAGGTGCTTAAAGTGACTTTAAAGAGAATGAGACGATGCAAAATGGTGTTTAGAAGGTGCTTAAGGTGACTTTAAAGAGAATGAGACGATGCAAAATGGTGTTTAGAAGGTGCTTAAGGTGACTTTAAAGAGAATGAGACGATGCAAAATGAGGTTTAGAAGGTGCTTAAAGTGACTTTAAAGAGAATGAGACGATGCAAAATGAGGTTTAGAAGGTGCTTAAGGTGACTTTAAAGAGAATGAGACGATGCAAAATGAGGTTTAGAAGGTGCTTAAGGTGACTTTAAAGAGAATGAGACGATGCAAAATGGTGTTTAGAAGGTGCTTAAGGTTACTTTAAAGAGAATGAGACGATGCAAAATGGTGTTTAGAAGGTGCTTAAGGTGACTTTAAAGAGAATGAGACGATGCAAAATGAGGTTTAGAAGGTGCTTAAAGTGACTTTAAAGAGAATGAAACGATGCAAAATGGTGTTTAGAAGGTGCTTAAGGTGACTTTAAAGAGAATGAGACGATGCAAAATGGTGTTTAGAAGGTGCTTAAGGTGACTTTAAAGAGAATGAGACGATGCAAAATGGTGTTTAGAAGGTGCTTAAGGTGACTTTAAAGAGAATGAGACGATGCAAAATGAGGTTTAGAAGGTGCTTAAGGTTACTTTAAAGAGAATGAGACGATGCAAAATGGTGTTTAGAAGGTGCTTAAAGTGACTTTAAAGAGAATGAGACGATGCAAAATGAGGTTTGGAAGGTGCTTAAGGTGACTTTAAAGAGAATGAGACGATGCAAAATGGTGTTTAGAAGGTGCTTAAGGTGACTTTAAAGAGAATGAGACGATGCAAAATGAGGTTTAGAAGGTGCTTAAAGTGACTTTAAAGAGAATGAGACGATGCAAAATGAGGTTTAGAAGGTGCTTAAAGTGACTTTAAAGAGAATGAGACGATGCAAAATGGTGTTTAGAAGGTGCTTAAGGTGACTTTAAAGAGAATGAGACGATGCAAAATGGTGTTTAGAAGGTGCTTAAGGTTACTTTAAAGAGAATGAGACGATGCAAAATGAGGTTTAGAAGGTGCTTAAGGTGACTTTAAAGAGAATGAGACGATGCAAAATGAGGTTTAGAAGGTGCTTAAGGTGACTTTAAAGAGAATGAGACGATGCAAAATGGTGTTTAGAAGGTGCTTAAAGTGACTTTAAAGAGAATGAGACGATGCAAAATGAGGTTTAGAAGGTGCTTAAAGTGACTTTAAAGAGAATGAGACGATGCAAAATGGTGTTTAGAAGGTGCTTAAAGTGACTTTAAAGAGAATGAGACGATGCAAAATGGTGTTTAGAAGGTGCTTAAGGTGACTTTAAAGAGAATGAGACGATGCAAAATGAGGTTTAGAAGGTGCTTAAAGTGACTTTAAAGAGAATGAGACGATGCAAAATGAGGTTTAGAAGGTGCTTAAAGTGACTTTAAAATGAATGAGACGATGCAAAAGGGTGTTTAGAAGGTGCTTAAAGTGACTCTAAAGAGAATGAGACGATGCAAAATGGTGTTTAGAAGCTGCTTAAGGTTACTTTAAAGAGAATGAGACGATGCAAAATGGTGTTTAGAAGGTGCTTAAGGTGACTTTAAAGAGAATGAGACGATGCAAAATGAGGTTTAGAAGGTGCTTAAGGTGACTTTAAAGAGAATGAGACGATGCAAAATGGTGTTTAGAAGGTGCTTAAGGTGACTTTAAAGAGAATGAGACGATGCAAAATGGTGTTTAGAAGGTGCTTAAGGTGACTTTAAAGAGAATGAGACGATGCAAAATGGTGTTTAGAAGGTGCTTAAGGTGACTTTAAAGAGAATGAGACGATGCAAAATGGTGTTTAGAAGGTGCTTAAGGTGACTTTAAAGAGAATGAGACGATGCAAAATGGTGTTTAGAAGGTGCTTAAAGTGACTTTAAAGAGAATGAGACGATGCAAAATGAGGTTTAGAAGGTGCTTAAAGTGACTTTAAAGAGAATGAGACGATGCAAAATGGTGTTTAGAAGGTGCTTAAGGTGACTTTAAAGAGAATGAGACGATGCAAAATGGTGTTTAGAAGGTGCTTAAGGTGACTTTAAAGAGAATGAGACGATGCAAAATGGTGTTTAGAAGGTGCTTAAGGTGACTTTAAAGAGAATGAGACGATGCAAAATGAGGTTTAGAAGGTGCTTAAAGTGACTTTAAAGAGAATGAGACGATGCAAAATGGTGTTTAGAAGGTGCTTAAGGTGACTTTAAAGAGAATGAGACGATGCAAAATGAGGTTTAGAAGGTGCTTAAAGTGACTTTAAAGAGAATGAGACGATGCAAAATGAGGTTTAGAAGGTGCTTAAAGTGACTTTAAAGAGAATGAGACGATGCAAAATGGTGTTTAGAAGGTGCTTAAGGTGACTTTAAAGAGAATGAGACGATGCAAAATGAGGTTTAGAAGGTGCTTAAGGTGACTTTAAAGAGAATGAGACGATGCAAAATGAGGTTTAGAAGGTGCTTAAAGTGACTTTAAAGAGAATGAGACGATGCAAAATGAGGTTTAGAAGGTGCTTAAAGTGACTTTAAAGAGAATGAGACGATGCAAAATGGTGTTTAGAAGGTGCTTAAGGTGACTTTAAAGAGAATGAGACGATGCAAAATGAGGTTTAGAAGGTGCTTAAAGTGACTTTAAAGAGAATGAGACGATGCAAAATGGTGTTTAGAAGGTGCTTAAGGTGACTTTAAAGAGAATGAGACGATGCAAAATGGTGTTTAGAAGGTGCTTAAAGTGACTTTAAAGAGAATGAGACGATGCAAAATGGTGTTTAGAAGGTGCTTAAGGTGACTTTAAAGAGAATGAGACGATGCAAAATGAGGTTTAGAAGGTGCTTAAAGTGACTTTAAAGAGAATGAGACGATGCAAAATGAGGTTTAGAAGGTGCTTAAAGTGACTTTAAAGAGAATGAGACGATGCAAAATGAGGTTTAGAAGGTGCTTAAGGTGACTTTAAAGAGAATGAGACGATGCAAAATGAGGTTTAGAAGGTGCTTAAAGTGACTTTAAAGAGAATGAGACGATGCAAAATGGTGTTTAGAAGGTGCTTAAAGTGACTTTAAAGAGAATGAGACGATGCAAAATGGTGTTTAGAAGGTGCTTAAAGTGACTTTAAAGAGAATGAGACGATGCAAAATGAGGTTTAGAAGGTGCTTAAAGTGACTTTAAAGAGAATGAGACGATGCAAAATGAGGTTTAGAAGGTGCTTAAAGTGACTTTAAAGAGAATGAGACGATGCAAAAGGGTGTTTAGAAGGTGCTTAAAGTGACTTTAAAGAGAATGAGACGATGCAAAATGAGGTTTAGAAGGTGCTTAAAGTGACTTTAAAGAGAATGAGACGATGCAAAATGGTGTTTAGAAGGTGCTTAAGGTAACTTTAAAGAGAATGAGACGATGCAAAATGGTGTTTAGAAGGTGCTTAAGGTGACTTTAAAGAGAATGAGACGATGCAAAATGGTGTTTAGAAGGTGCTTAAGGTGACTTTAAAGAGAATGAGACGATGCAAAATGGTGTTTAGAAGGTGCTTAAGGTTACTTTAAAGAGAATGAGACGATGCAAAATGGTGTTTAGAAGGTGCTTAAAGTGACTTTAAAGAGAATGAGACGATGCAAAATGAGGTTTAGAAGGTGCTTAAGGTGACTTTAAAGAGAATGAGACGATGCAAAATGGTGTTTAGAAGGTGCTTAAGGTGACTTTAAAGAGAATGAGACGATGCAAAATGAGGTTTAGAAGGTGCTTAAAGTGACTTTAAAGAGAATGAGACGATGCAAAATGGTGTTTAGAAGGTGCTTAAAGTGACTTTAAAGAGAATGAGACGATGCAAAATGGTGTTTAGAAGGTGCTTAAGGTGACTTTAAAGAGAATGAGACGATGCAAAATGGTGTTTAGAAGGTGCTTAAGGTGACTTTAAAGAGAATGAGACGATGCAAAATGAGGTTTAGAAGGTGCTTAAGGTGACTTTAAAGAGAATGAGACGATGCAAAATGAGGTTTAGAAGGTGCTTAAAGTGACTTTAAAGAGAATGAGACGATGCAAAATGAGGTTTAGAAGGTGCTTAAAGTGACTTTAAAGAGAATGAGACGATGCAAAATGGTGTTTAGAAGGTGCTTAAGGTGACTTTAAAGAGAATGAGACGATGCAAAATGAGGTTTAGAAGGTGCTTAAGGTGACTTTAAAGAGAATGAGACGATGCAAAATGGTGTTTAGAAGGTGCTTAAAGTGACTTTAAAGAGAATGAGACGATGCAAAATGGTGTTTAGAAGGTGCTTAAAGTGACTTTAAAGAGAATGAGACGATGCAAAATGGTGTTTAGATGGTGCTTAAAGTGACTTTAAAGAGAATGAGACGATGCAAAATGAGGTTTAGAAGGTGCTTAAAGTGACTTTAAAGAGAATGAGACGATGCAAAATGAGGTTTAGAAGGTGCTTAAAGTGACTTTAAAGAGAATGAGACGATGCAAAATGGTGTTTAGAAGGTGCTTAAAGTGACTTTAAAGAGAATGAGACGATGCAAAATGGTGTTTAGAAGGTGCTTAAAGTGACTTTAAAGAGAATGAGACGATGCAAAATGGTGTTTAGAAGGTGCTTAAAGTGACTTTAAAGAGAATGAGACGATGCAAAATGAGGTTTAGAAGGTGCTTAAAGTGACTTTAAAGAGAATGAGACGATGCAAAATGGTGTTTAGAAGGTGCTTAAAGTGACTTTAAAGAGAATGAGACGATGCAAAATGAGGTTTAGAAGGTGCTTAAAGTGACTTTAAAGAGAATGAGACGATGCAAAATGGTGTTTAG
>NW_026689979.1:0-32996 GCF_943734765.1 Anopheles ziemanni | reverse complement strand
TCTCTTTAAAGTCACCTTAAGCACCTTCTAAACCTCATTTTGCATCGTCTCATTCTCTTTAAAGTCACTTTAAGCACCTTCTAAACCTCATTTTGCATCGTCTCATTCTCTTTAAAGTCACTTTAAGCACCTTCTAAACCTCATTTTGCATCGTCTCATTCTCTTTAAAGTCACCTTAAGCACCTTCTAAACACCATTTTGCATCGTCTCATTCTCTTTAAAGTCACTTTAAGCACCTTCTAAACCTCATTTTGCATCGTCTCATTCTCTTTAAAGTCACTTTAAGCACCTTCTAAACCTCATTTTGCATCGTCTCATTCTCTTTAAAGTCACTTTAAGCACCTTCTAAACCTCATTTTGCATCGTCTCATTCTCTTTAAAGTCACTTTAAGCACCTTCTGAACACCATTTTGCATCGTCTCATTCTCTTTAAAGTCACCTTAAGCACCTTCTAAACACCATTTTGCATCGTCTCATTCTCTTTAAAGTCATTTTAAGCACCTTCTAAACCTCATTTTGCATCGTCTCATTCTCTTTAAAGTCACCTTAAGCACCTTCTAAACACCATTTTGCATCGTCTCATTCTCTTTAAAGTCACTTTAAGCACCTTCTAAACCTCATTTTGCATCGTCTCATTCTCTTTAAAGTCACCTTAAGCACCTTCTAAACCTCATTTTGCATCGTCTCATTCTCTTTAAAGTCACTTTAAGCACCTTCTAAACACCATTTTGCATCGTCTCATTCTCTTTAAAGTCACCTTAAGCACCTTCTAAACCTCATTTTGCATCGTCTCATTCTCTTTAAAGTCACTTTAAGCACCTTCTAAACCTCATTTTGCATCGTCTCATTCTCTTTAAAGTCACCTTAAGCACCTTCTAAACACCATTTTGCATCGTCTCATTCTCTTTAAAGTCACTTTAAGCACCTTCTAAACACCATTTTGCATCGTCTCATTCTCTTTAAAGTCACTTTAAGCACCTTCTAAACACCATTTTGCATCGTCTCATTCTCTTTAAAGTCACTTTAAGCACCTTCTAAACCTCATTTTGCATCGTCTCATTCTCTTTAAAGTCACCTTAAGCACCTTCTAAACACCATTTTGCATCGTCTCATTCTCTTTAAAGTCACTTTAAGCACCTTCTAAACCTCATTTTGCATCGTCTCATTCTCTTTAAAGTCACCTTAAGCACCTTCTAAACACCATTTTGCATCGTCTCATTCTCTTTAAAGTCACTTTAAGCACCTTCTAAACCTCATTTTGCATCGTCTCATTCTCTTTAAAGTCACTTTAAGCACCTTCTAAACCTCATTTTGCATCGTCTCATTCTCTTTAAAGTCACTTTAAGCACCTTCTAAACACCATTTTGCATCGTCTCATTCTCTTTAAAGTCACCTTAAGCACCTTCTAAACACCATTTTGCATCGTCTCATTCTCTTTAAAGTCACTTTAAGCACCTTCTAAACCTCATTTTGCATCGTCTCATTCTCTTTAAAGTCACCTTAAGCACCTTCTAAACACCATTTTGCATCGTCTCATTCTCTTTAAAGTCACCTTAAGCACCTTCTAAACCTCATTTTGCATCGTCTCATTCTCTTTAAAGTCACTTTAAGCACCTTCTAAACCTCATTTTGCATCGTCTCATTCTCTTTAAAGTCACTTTAAGCACCTTCTAAACCTCATTTTGCATCGTCTCATTCTCTTTAAAGTCACCTTAAGCACCTTCTAAACACCATTTTGCATCGTCTCATTCTCTTTAAAGTCACTTTAAGCACCTTCTAAACCTCATTTTGCATCGTCTCATTCTCTTTAAAGTCACTTTAAGCACCTTCTAAACCTCATTTTGCATCGTCTCATTCTCTTTAAAGTCACTTTAAGCACCTTCTAAACCTCATTTTGCATCGTCTCATTCTCTTTAAAGTCACTTTAAGCACCTTCTGAACACCATTTTGCATCGTCTCATTCTCTTTAAAGTCACCTTAAGCACCTTCTAAACACCATTTTGCATCGTCTCATTCTCTTTAAAGTCACTTTAAGCACCTTCTAAACCTCATTTTGCATCGTCTCATTCTCTTTAAAGTCACCTTAAGCACCTTCTAAACACCATTTTGCATCGTCTCATTCTCTTTAAAGTCACTTTAAGCACCTTCTAAACCTCATCTCAGTCTCATTCTCTTTAAAGTCACTTTAAGCACCTTCTAAACACCATTTTGCATCGTCTCATTCTCTTTAAAGTCACCTTAAGCACCTTCTAAACCTCATTTTGCATCGTCTCATTCTCTTTAAAGTCACTTTAAGCACCTTCTAAACCTCATTTTGCATCGTCTCATTCTCTTTAAAGTCACCTTAAGCACCTTCTAAACACCATTTTGCATCGTCTCATTCTCTTTAAAGTCACTTTAAGCACCTTCTAAACACCATTTTGCATCGTCTCATTCTCTTTAAAGTCACTTTAAGCACCTTCTAAACACCATTTTGCATCGTCTCATTCTCTTTAAAGTCACTTTAAGCACCTTCTAAACCTTATTTTGCATCGTCTCATTCTCTTTAAAGTCACCTTAAGCACCTTCTAAACACCATTTTGCATCGTCTCATTCTCTTTAAAGTCACTTTAAGCACCTTCTAAACCTCATTTTGCATCGTCTCATTCTCTTTAAAGTCACTTTAAGCACCTTCTAAACCTCATTTTGCATCGTCTCATTCTCTTTAAAGTCACTTTAAGCACCTTCTAAACCTCATTTTGCATCGTCTCATTCTCTTTAAAGTCACTTTAAGCACCTTCTAAACACCATTTTGCATCGTCTCATTCTCTTTAAAGTCACCTTAAGCACCTTCTAAACCTCATTTTGCATCGTCTCATTCTCTTTAAAGTCACCTTAAGCACCTTCTAAACACCATTTTGCATCGTCTCATTCTCTTTAAAGTCACCTTAAGCACCTTCTAAACACCATTTTGCATCGTCTCATTCTCTTTAAAGTCACTTTAAGCACCTTCTAAACCTCATTTTGCATCGTCTCATTCTCTTTAAAGTCACTTTAAGCACCTTCTAAACCTCATTTTGCATCGTCTCATTCTCTTTAAAGTCACTTTAAGCACCTTCTAAACCTCATTTTGCATCGTCTCATTCTCTTTAAAGTCACTTTAAGCACCTTCTAAACCTCATTTTGCATCGTCTCATTCTCTTTAAAGTCACTTTAAGCACCTTCTAAACCTCATTTTGCATCGTCTCATTCTCTTTAAAGTCACTTTAAGCACCTTCTAAACCTCATTTTGCATCGTCTCATTCTCTTTAAAGTCACTTTAAGCACCTTCTAAACCTCATTTTGCATCGTCTCATTCTCTTTAAAGTCACCTTAAGCACCTTCTAAACCTCATTTTGCATCGATTCATTCTCTTTAAAGTCACCTTAAGCACCTTCTAAACACCATTTTGCATCGTCTCATTCTCTTTAAAGTCACTTTAAGCACCTTCTAAACCTCATTTTGCATCGTCTCATTCTCTTTAAAGTCACTTTAAGCACCTTCTAAACACCATTTTGCATCGTCTCATTCTCTTTAAAGTCACTTTAAGCACCTTCTAAACACCATTTTGCATCGTCTCATTCTCTTTAAAGTCACCTTAAGCACCTTCTAAACACCATTTTGCATCGTCTCATTCTCTTTAAAGTCACCTTAAGCACCTTCTAAACACCATTTTGCATCGTCTCATTCTCTTTAAAGTCACTTTAAGCACCTTCTAAACCTCATTTTGCATCGTCTCATTCTCTTTAAAGTCACCTTAAGCACCTTCTAAACACCATTTTGCATCGTCTCATTCTCTTTAAAGTCACTTTAAGCACCTTCTAAACCTCATTTTGCATCGTCTCATTCTCTTTAAAGTCACCTTAAGCACCTTCTAAACCTCATTTTGCATCGTCTCATTCTCTTTAAAGTCACTTTAAGCACCTTCTAAACACCATTTTGCATCGTCTCATTCTCTTTAAAGTCACTTTAAGCACCTTCTAAACACCATTTTGCATCGTCTCATTCTCTTTAAAGTCACTTTAAGCACCTTCTAAACACCATTTTGCATCGTCTCATTCTCTTTAAAGTCACTTTAAGCACCTTCTAAACCCCATTTTGCATCGTCTCATTCTCTTTAAAGTCACCTTAAGCACCTTCTAAACACCATTTTGCATCGTCTCATTCTCTTTAAAGTCACTTTAAGCACCTTCTAAACCTCATTTTGCATCGTCTCATTCTCTTTAAAGTCACCTTAAGCACCTTCTAAACACCATTTTGCATCGTCTCATTCTCTTTAAAGTCACTTTAAGCACCTTCTAAACCTCATTTTGCATCGTCTCATTCTCTTTAAAGTCACCTTAAGCACCTTCTAAACCTCATTTTGCATCGTCTCATTCTCTTTAAAGTCACTTTAAGCACCTTCTAAACCTCATTTTGCATCGTCTCATTCTCTTTAAAGTCACTTTAAGCACCTTCTAAACACCATTTTGCATCGTCTCATTCTCTTTAAAGTCACTTTAAGCACCTTCTAAACACCATTTTGCATCGTCTCATTCTCTTTAAAGTCACCTTAAGCACCTTCTAAACACCATTTTGCATCGTCTCATTCTCTTTAAAGTCACTTTAAGCACCTTCTAAACACCATTTTGCATCGTCTCATTCTCTTTAAAGTCACTTTAAGCACCTTCTAAACACCATTTTGCATCGTCTCATTCTCTTTAAAGTCACTTTAAGCACCTTCTAAACCTCATTTTGCATCGTCTCATTCTCTTTAAAGTCACTTTAAGCACCTTCTAAACCTCATTTTGCATCGTCTCATTCTCTTTAAAGTCACTTTAAGCACCTTCTAAACCTCATTTTGCATCGTCTCATTCTCTTTAAAGTCACTTTAAGCACCTTCTAAACCTCATTTTGCATCGTCTCATTCTCTTTAAAGTCACCTTAAGCACCTTCTAAACCTCATTTTGCATCGTCTCATTCTCTTTAAAGTCACCTTAAGCACCTTCTAAACACCATTTTGCATCGTCTCATTCTCTTTAAAGTCACTTTAAGCACCTTCTAAACCTCATTTTGCATCGTCTCATTCTCTTTAAAGTCACTTTAAGCACCTTCTAAACACCATTTTGCATCGTCTCATTCTCTTTAAAGTCACTTTAAGCACCTTCTAAACACCATTTTGCATCGTCTCATTCTCTTTAAAGTCACCTTAAGCACCTTCTAAACACCATTTTGCATCGTCTCATTCTCTTTAAAGTCACCTTAAGCACCTTCTAAACACCATTTTGCATCGTCTCATTCTCTTTAAAGTCACTTTAAGCACCTTCTAAACCTCATTTTGCATCGTCTCATTCTCTTTAAAGTCACCTTAAGCACCTTCTAAACACCATTTTGCATCGTCTCATTCTCTTTAAAGTCACTTTAAGCACCTTCTAAACCTCATTTTGCATCGTCTCATTCTCTTTAAAGTCACCTTAAGCACCTTCTAAACCTCATTTTGCATCGTCTCATTCTCTTTAAAGTCACTTTAAGCACCTTCTAAACACCATTTTGCATCGTCTCATTCTCTTTAAAGTCACTTTAAGCACCTTCTAAACACCATTTTTGTAACGACGTGGAATTGTCCGATCAAGCGCGAAGGTAGCTTGACCGTGTGCGTTGGTCGTCTCCAACGCGAACACCTTTTAACGCACTCGACTCCTTCGGCTTTAGTATCAACGTGTTCGGTCCGGGCCGTGACTATGCCGACACCGGAGAAAACAACGTGTGATACTAAAACCTGAACTTGACGATAACCGAGAATTCGGTCCGCGACGTGACTATGCCGCCAACGGAGAGAGATTCCAACGAATTATCGTTAAGTCTTTCGGATAGGGTTAGGAAGTTGGCTTTTCGGTACGATCGGTCCGCGCCGTGACTACGCCGACAACGGAGAAATCGCGACCGAGGATGGGATAGAACTTTGGATCTTTCGAGAGTTTGGTCCGTGCCGTGACTACGCCGACGCCGGAGGAGACGCTCTCGAATTTTCCTAAGTCTTTCGGACTGGGATAGAAAGGTTGATTCGGTACGATCGGTCCGCGCCGTGACTACGCCGACGACGGAGAAATCGTAACCGGGTTGGAGTTGGACTCGCGGATTTTTCGAGAGTTTGGTCCGTGCCGTGACTACGCCGACGCCGGAGGGGACGCTCTCGAAATTTCCTAAGCCCTTGGGTAAGGAGGGAATTGAACTTGTGGATTTCCCGAGAGTTTGGTCCGTGCCGTGACTATGCCGACGCCGGAGGGGACGCTCTCAAGATTTCCTAAGTTCTTAGGGTAAGGTTGCTGAAAGGATAAAAAATAATTAGACCGGACTTCCTTTCCTCTAAAACGTCGAGGTTAAGATGATGAGAACATTCACGAGCCTCGTACCAAGACGGTCAAGGTGACCGCCTCGGATGGATTCCCATGAAAGTCTGATTTTATTCCAAATTTGTCCGTCTTATATACCTAAATGGTTTCTATGGACTAAAGAGCGCGAGCGAGTTAGAAGATCTCGCTTCAGAATCCAGATTTGTTTGAATTGCGTTGAACTAACGTAAATTCCTGTTCCAACTTGTTCATTCATGTTCGTTCGAACATATTCGCAGTTTTTCTGTTGAACTTGAAATCGAACATTGGCCTTTGTAACTACATTGTTGTTTTGGTTTAGATGCTTATGTTTTGGCCTGACTCACTGACTTTCGCATGATTTGGTCACGTATTCGGATCTTATGCTGGCCATGTACTTGAACTTATGTCGATCGCGTAAACAATTGAAGATTGTTTACGAGGTCGATCGGAGCGCAACGTTCGTCAACGCGCTCTCGCTACGTTCGATCGTTCCTTCTACAATGTTGTTTCGTTGGAATTCGGTTATCTGGATTTTGTACTGGATAAAACATTGTTAGATCGTGCACGCTCGCGATTCCTTCTACAATGTTGGAATTTGGTTATGCTGAATTTGTTTCGCGTACGCACACGTGTGGCGTCTTGACTTTGTAGTCTTAAGCGATCCCGCTTTCCCGGTCTTTGCTCCCACGCGTTGAGCAAGCCATGTTTTGATTTAATTATTAATGTTTGTCGCGCCATACGTTTAGCGCTGTCGTTGCACGTATGCTTACACATCTCGTTCCCGATGAATCGTATCCGGGAAGTCATGTGTATTTTGATCCACGATTGTACTTGGTACCGAAAGTAACAATCGTTTCCTTTACCGTGATCTACATGCGAGTTTGCATTGGTGCAACGACAGCGGTAATCGCTGTTTCTATACTATGCGTTTCTCCTAAATTTTACTCGTGGTTGTTCTCTGTTAAACCAACAACCTTTTCTGGCCAATCCAAGCATTTTATGGCCATCTTTGTTGGTTATTTTTTCCTTCCTTTACTTTAATTCTTGTCTGTGTGGTTTGTGTATAAATTTTATATTTTGACATGCCAATTTGAGAACCGATTTTTCAACTCGAACGAGACCTATCGTCCGTCCGCAACACCGCCCCTCGTAAAACGTGAGTATACTAAGTTTTACGCTACAGTGTAGGACGATATCTCGCTTGTAAAATGTTATTTTTTCAGTAACCTTTGAAACGCGACCTTCGAAATATCTATCTGTCCTCATGATATTTTGATTGCGCAACGTTATTCGTTATTTGTCATGCGTTACTCAAGTTGGGATTGATTCTCGCTCCGATTTGTACGCCCTCTGCTTCCACGCTGCGTGATGGGATGTCTTCGTTCTGCCACAGTCGTCGCTGCGTTGTGAGCCTTTGCGTTGCGTCAGGTCAGTTATTCGTTGCTCGTTGAATAAACTTATGTTGAGCCGGTCGATCGTGGTTTTCTGCTGCTTGTCGTTTGTTGTCGAGATGAAGCTGACGATGCATACTTTAGTTGCAGCCGAATATTGACGAGTTGCCCTTGCCCTTGGCATGTCTAGTCGTCTGCCTTGCTGTTTGTGTTCGAAGATGCCGGACGGAGACGTGACGTTCGTCTCCTCCGCATGTAAATACAGGCGCTTGATGTAACTATGTTTACATCGGTTTACAAATTTGGACGCTTATTGAGTAGATTGCGAGTCAATCGCGTTCGCGCCTTGCTGCTGGGACGGAATTCTTTCGTTTACAGCTGATGCCAGGAGTCTGCATATGCGTTTGCTGTTTACAGATGATGCTCCCGCCGAAACCGGTCATATTGTAACTTGTACCGGATTATTACGAGGCGGGCAGCGAAGTGAAGTAGCCGAACGTACTCGATACGATCGGAAGTAGGTAAGTTGCATCCAAAATGAAGGATGTGGATGTGCTTCTGCTTGTAGTCGTCGGATTCAGTGAGATGGACATTAATGGCGGTTGGACCATCTCCTGTTAATCGTATGCAATACCGGTTTTGTTGTTGGTACTGCCGTTTCAGTATTTGACGCACTGCCTGATACTCGCACATGTCTCGATGGCATTCTCTCCCTCCTCGATCTATTGTTTCTGGTAGACGCGGACATTGGTGTAAATCGAACGCGTCTACGGGTGTAACGTTGGGTGCTTCGTAGTCTCCGGCTGAAGTATCGTGTGGCCATCACGTCCTTAACCGATGACTGCGTTGAACCATTTTCTCTGATGATAGCGTGCTGCGTCGTCTAGTGAGCAGCTTTCTAGTTCCGAAGATTCTGTCGAAATGGTGTTTCTCAGCATACAGCTTCTCTCTTTCTCTCTCTCTTTGGTTACTTTGTTGAGACCTGACGCAAGGTTGACCGTTGAGTGTTGCTGCAAGTCGCCAATCGACTTCAGCGTCGTCGTTGTCCAGGATGTCCTATGGTTGTACATGCTGTTGATGCGGCACTCGTCGTCCAATCGTGAGCAATCAATCCCTTCAAACTACTTTCAAGAATGGATCCTAATGCCGTCCTTTATTGGCATGTTCCTATCGCATGATCCTTCTACTTTTTATACTTGTTTTTTATTAGGTTTTAACTTTGTTGTGTGCATACTAGTGAACTACCTCGACTGGTTACTTTAACTTTTGTAAGTTTTGTTTGAAATTGGCATGTCTTCTACCGGTTAAGCCGGTGCCGTTTTCTCAATCCTGCCTGATTGAACTTGTTTATACTTGCTTGTTTTTGCGGCCACTTGTCCCTTTGGCTGGATGCCTTGACCACTCTGCGTCTCAGCTTTTACCTTGACCGGCTTGGGATTGTTACTCCGTAATCGATTGGAGCTTCTGTTGTTGCACTAGAGGTGTGTTCCTGGAATTAAATCTCATGAAAGGAGATAGTATTAGTTAACCCATTTTGGGTTGTGTTAAATATTAATAAACCAACCACCCCAGGTTAGATTATATTGTTGTCAATGATTCCAGAATGCGGCGTATTCCTTTTAACAACCTCCAACAGTTGAGCTGTTTTCCTTTGTTTGAAACCTTTTGGTTTTATGTTTTGTTTTGCAAGATGTGACAATTAAGAACTGATAAGTTTTAACCGTGAACCGTTCGCGGTTTGGCCTGGTAACGCACGTGATTGCACTAACCTTTGGGGTTACCTGGAGCCAGTTCCTGATAGTCGACGTCACCTTGCGACGTTAATCCCTCCAGCTGAGAGATTCTTCGATCGACGAATTTCGATCGTTCGTAGGGATCACGACCTGCGATTCCCTACGCTGTTGAGGCTATCAAGAGTCAACCGGCCTTTGTCCAATTTGGACTCTGAAGGAGTTACTGAGTCGTACTCTCTCAATCGTTGAACCAGGCCCGTTTCCCTGATCCTGAGGAGTCGAAGTTCACTCGTCCTCTGCTATCCCGGACAGAGGCTTCAGTGCCGTTTTTTAATGCCGTTTTGGCATTGGTGCGGTCCCTTACCTTTAGGCGACCGGAGATAATGATCTCTTTGCGTTTCTTTTCGCAAACACCTGAAGAGTTCTCCGGCTTAACTGGTGGGGATATGTTGGCCGAGAGAATTTTCTCTTCCCTTATACGAACTGAAGGAATTACTATGTCGACAATATGCTGACGCAGCACAGGCCCTAATTGGCCTGGGTCAGAAGAGTCGATGTTCACTCGTTCGCTGCATTCGAGCGTTAACTCGAAACAGTGCAGCGACTTCAGTCGTGTCCTTTAAAGCACCTTCACTTCACTTGCTGACTGAACTTCACTGTACTGCACTTTGTACCTTGAGAAGTCACTTATACGAATTTCACAATACTGTTCACAAACTTCACTTTGAGTCAGTCACAACAGCTGTTCTTCAGGTGACAGCACACCTTTTCACTACTGCTGTTCTTTAGGCGACAGCACGCCGTGTGAATTCGTTCACGAGTACAACCGCGCGCGATGCTGTACTCCTCTCTGGAGCCACCATGTAACGACGTGGAATTGTCCGATCAAGCGCGAAGGTAGCTTGACCGTGTGCGTTGGTCGTCTCCAACGCGAACACCTTTTAACGCACTCGACTCCTTCGGCTTTAGTATCAACGTGTTCGGTCCGGGCCGTGACTATGCCGACACCGGAGAAAACAACGTGTGATACTAAAACCTGAACTTGACGATAACCGAGAATTCGGTCCGCGACGTGACTATGCCGCCAACGGAGAGAGATTCCAACGAATTATCGTTAAGTCTTTCGGATAGGGTTAGGAAGTTGGCTTTTCGGTACGATCGGTCCGCGCCGTGACTACGCCGACAACGGAGAAATCGCGACCGAGGATGGGATAGAACTTTGGATCTTTCGAGAGTTTGGTCCGTGCCGTGACTACGCCGACGCCGGAGGAGACGCTCTCGAATTTTCCTAAGTCTTTCGGACTGGGATAGAAAGGTTGATTCGGTACGATCGGTCCGCGCCGTGACTACGCCGACGACGGAGAAATCGTAACCGGGTTGGAGTTGGACTCGCGGATTTTTCGAGAGTTTGGTCCGTGCCGTGACTACGCCGACGCCGGAGGGGACGCTCTCGAAATTTCCTAAGCCCTTGGGTAAGGAGGGAATTGAACTTGTGGATTTCCCGAGAGTTTGGTCCGTGCCGTGACTATGCCGACGCCGGAGGGGACGCTCTCAAGATTTCCTAAGTTCTTAGGGTAAGGTTGCTGAAAGGATAAAAAATAATTAGACCGGACTTCCTTTCCTCTAAAACGTCGAGGTTAAGATGATGAGAACATTCACGAGCCTCGTACCAAGACGGTCAAGGTGACCGCCTCGGATGGATTCCCATGAAAGTCTGATTTTATTCCAAATTTGTCCGTCTTATATACCTAAATGGTTTCTATGGACTAAAGAGCGCGAGCGAGTTAGAAGATCTCGCTTCAGAATCCAGATTTGTTTGAATTGCGTTGAACTAACGTAAATTCCTGTTCCAACTTGTTCATTCATGTTCGTTCGAACATATTCGCAGTTTTTCTGTTGAACTTGAAATCGAACATTGGCCTTTGTAACTACATTGTTGTTTTGGTTTAGATGCTTATGTTTTGGCCTGACTCACTGACTTTCGCATGATTTGGTCACGTATTCGGATCTTATGCTGGCCATGTACTTGAACTTATGTCGATCGCGTAAACAATTGAAGATTGTTTACGAGGTCGATCGGAGCGCAACGTTCGTCAACGCGCTCTCGCTACGTTCGATCGTTCCTTCTACAATGTTGTTTCGTTGGAATTCGGTTATCTGGATTTTGTACTGGATAAAACATTGTTAGATCGTGCACGCTCGCGATTCCTTCTACAATGTTGGAATTTGGTTATGCTGAATTTGTTTCGCGTACGCACACGTGTGGCGTCTTGACTTTGTAGTCTTAAGCGATCCCGCTTTCCCGGTCTTTGCTCCCACGCGTTGAGCAAGCCATGTTTTGATTTAATTATTAATGTTTGTCGCGCCATACGTTTAGCGCTGTCGTTGCACGTATGCTTACACATCTCGTTCCCGATGAATCGTATCCGGGAAGTCATGTGTATTTTGATCCACGATTGTACTTGGTACCGAAAGTAACAATCGTTTCCTTTACCGTGATCTACATGCGAGTTTGCATTGGTGCAACGACAGCGGTAATCGCTGTTTCTATACTATGCGTTTCTCCTAAATTTTACTCGTGGTTGTTCTCTGTTAAACCAACAACCTTTTCTGGCCAATCCAAGCATTTTATGGCCATCTTTGTTGGTTATTTTTTCCTTCCTTTACTTTAATTCTTGTCTGTGTGGTTTGTGTATAAATTTTATATTTTGACATGCCAATTTGAGAACCGATTTTTCAACTCGAACGAGACCTATCGTCCGTCCGCAACAATTTTGCATCGTCTCATTCTCTTTAAAGTCACTTTAAGCACCTTCTAAACACCATTTTGCATCGTCTCATTCTCTTTAAAGTCACTTTAAGCACCTTCTAAACCCCATTTTGCATCGTCTCATTCTCTTTAAAGTCACCTTAAGCACCTTCTAAACACCATTTTGCATCGTCTCATTCTCTTTAAAGTCACCTTAAGCACCTTCTAAACCTCATTTTGCATCGTCTCATTCTCTTTAAAGTCACCTTAAGCACCTTCTAAACACCATTTTGCATCGTCTCATTCTCTTTAAAGTCACTTTAAGCACCTTCTAAACCTCATTTTGCATCGTCTCATTCTCTTTAAAGTCACCTTAAGCACCTTCTAAACCTCATTTTGCATCGTCTCATTCTCTTTAAAGTCACTTTAAGCACCTTCTAAACCTCATTTTGCATCGTCTCATTCTCTTTAAAGTCACTTTAAGCACCTTCTAAACACCATTTTGCATCGTCTCATTCTCTTTAAAGTCACTTTAAGCACCTTCTAAACACCATTTTGCATCGTCTCATTCTCTTTAAAGTCACCTTAAGCACCTTCTAAACCTCATTTTGCATCGTCTCATTCTCTTTAAAGTCACCTTAAGCACATTCTAAACACCATTTTGCATCGTCTCATTCTCTTTAAAGTCACTTTAAGCACCTTCTAAACCTCATTTTGCATCGTCTCATTCTCTTTAAAGTCACCTTAAGCACCTTCTAAACACCATTTTGCATCGTCTCATTCTCTTTAAAGTCACTTTAAGCACCTTCTAAACCTCATTTTGCATCGTCTCATTCTCTTTAAAGTCACCTTAAGCACCTTCTAAACACCATTTTGCATCGTCTCATTCTCTTTAAAGTCACTTTAAGCACCTTCTAAACCTCATTTTGCATCGTCTCATTCTCTTTAAAGTCACTTTAAGCACCTTCTAAACACTATTTTGCATCGTCTCATTCTCTTTAAAGTCACTTTAAGCACCTTCTAAACCTCATTTTGCATCGTCTCATTCTCTTTAAAGTCACTTTAAGCACCTTCTAAACACCATTTTGCATCGTCTCATTCTCTTTAAAGTCACCTTAAGCACCTTCTAAACACCATTTTGCATCGTCTCATTCTCTTTAAAGTCACTTTAAGCACCTTCTAAACCTCATTTTGCATCGTCTCATTCTCTTTAAAGTCACTTTAAGCACCTTCTAAACCTCATTTTGCATCGTCTCATTCTCTTTAAAGTCACCTTAAGCACCTTCTAAACACCATTTTGCATCGTCTCATTCTCTTTAAAGTCACTTTAAGCACCTTCTAAACCTCATTTTGCATCGTCTCATTCTCTTTAAAGTCACTTTAAGCACCTTCTAAACACCATTTTGCATCGTCTCATTCTCTTTAAAGTCACTTTAAGCACCTTCTAAACCTCATTTTGCATCGTCTCATTCTCTTTAAAGTCACTTTAAGCACCTTCTAAACACCATTTTGCATCGTCTCATTCTCTTTAAAATCACTTTAAGCACCTTCTAAACCTCATTTTGCATCGTCTCATTCTCTTTAAAGTCACCTTAAGCACCTTCTAAACCTCATTTTGCATCGTCTCATTCTCTTTAAAGTCACTTTAAGCACCTTCTAAACCTCATTTTGCATCGTCTCATTCTCTTTAAAGTCACTTTAAGCACCTTCTAAACCTCATTTTGCATCGTCTCATTCTCTTTAAAGTCACCTTAAGCACCTTCTAAACCTCATTTTGCATCGTCTCATTCTCTTTAAAGTCACCTTAAGCACCTTCTAAACCTCATTTTGCATCGTCTCATTCTCTTTAAAGTCACTTTAAGCACCTTCTAAACACCATTTTGCATCGTCTCATTCTCTTTAAAGTCACCTTAAGCACCTTCTAAACCTCATTTTGCATCGTCTCATTCTCTTTAAAGTCACTTTAAGCACCTTCTAAACACCATTTTGCATCGTCTCATTCTCTTTAAAGTCACCTTAAGCACCTTCTAAACACCATTTTGCATCGTCTCATTCTCTTTAAAGTCACTTTAAGCACCTTCTAAACACCATTTTGCATCGTCTCATTCTCTTTAAAGTCACTTTAAGCATCTTCTAAAGACCATTTTGCATCGTCTCATTCTCTTTAAAGTCACCTTAAGCACCTTCTAAACACCATTTTGCATCGTCTCATTCTCTTTAAAGTCACCTTAAGCACCTTCTAAACACCATTTTGCATCGTCTCATTCTCTTTAAAGTCACCTTAAGCACCTTCTAAACACCATTTTGCATCGTCTCATTCTCTTTAAAGTCACTTTAAGCACCTTCTAAACACCATTTTGCATCGTCTCATTCTCTTTAAAGTCACCTTAAGCACCTTCTAAACACCATTTTGCATCGTCTCATTCTCTTTAAAGTCACTTTAAGCACCTTCTAAACACCATTTTGCATCGTCTCATTCTCTTTAAAGTCACCTTAAGCACCTTCTAAACACCATTTTGCATCGTCTCATTCTCTTTAAAGTCACTTTAAGCACCTTCTAAACCTCATTTTGCATCGTCTCATTCTCTTTAAAGTCACCTTAAGCACCTTCTAAACACCATTTTGCATCGTCTCATTCTCTTTAAAGTCACCTTAAGCACCTTCTAAACACCATTTTGCATCGTCTCATTCTCTTTAAAGTCACTTTAAGCACCTTCTAAACCTCATTTTGCATCGTCTCATTCTCTTTAAAGTCATCTTAAGCACCTTCTAAACACCATTTTGCATCGTCTCATTCTCTTTAAAGTCACTTTAAGCACCTTCTAAACACCATTTTGCATCGTCTCATTCTCTTTAAAGTCACTTTAAGCACCTTCTAAACCTCATTTTGCATCGTCTCATTCTCTTTAAAGTCACCTTAAGCACCTTCTAAACCTCATTTTGCATCGTCTCATTCTCTTTAAAATCACTTTAAGCACCTTCTAAACACCATTTTGCATCATCTCATTCTCTTTAAAGTCACTTTAAGCACCTTCTAAACACCATTTTGCATCGTCTCATTCTCTTTAAAGTCACTTTAAGCACCTTCTAAACACCATTTTGCATCGTCTCATTCTCTTTAAAGTCACTTTAAGCACCTTCTAAACCTCATTTTGCATCGTCTCATTCTCTTTAAAGTCACTTTAAGCACCTTCTAAACCTCATTTTGCATCGTCTCATTCTCTTTAAAGTCACTTTAAGCACCTTCTAAACCTCATTTTGCATCGTCTCATTCTCTTTAAAGTCACCTTAAGCACCTTCTAAACCTCATTTTGCATCGTCTCATTCTCTTTAAAGTCACTTTAAGCACCTTCTAAACCTCATTTTGCATCGTCTCATTCTCTTTAAAGTCACTTTAAGCACCTTCTAAACACCATTTTGCATCGTCTCATTCTCTTTAAAGTCACCTTAAGCACCTTCTAAACACCATTTTGCATCGTCTCATTCTCTTTAAAGTCACTTTAAGCACCTTCTAAAGACCATTTTGCATCGTCTCATTCTCTTTAAAGTCACTTTAAGCACCTTCTAAACACCATTTTGCATCGTCTCATTCTCTTTAAAGTCACCTTAAGCACCTTCTAAACACCATTTTGCATCGTCTCATTCTCTTTAAAGTCACTTTAAGCACCTTCTAAACCTCATTTTGCATCGTCTCATTCTCTTTAAAGTCACCTTAAGCACCTTCTAAACACCATTTTGCATCGTCTCATTCTCTTTAAAGTCACTTTAAGCACCTTCTAAAGACCATTTTGCATCGTCTCATTCTCTTTAAAGTCACTTTAAGCACCTTCTAAACACCATTTTGCATCGTCTCATTCTCTTTAAAGTCACTTTAAGCACCTTCTAAACCTCATTTTGCATCGTCTCATTCTCTTTAAAGTCACTTTAAGCACCTTCTAAACACCATTTTGCATCGTCTCATTCTCTTTAAAGTCACTTTAAGCACCTTCTAAACACCATTTTGCATCGTCTCATTCTCTTTAAAGTCACTTTAAGCACCTTCTAAACCTCATTTTGCATCGTCTCATTCTCTTTAAAGTCACTTTAAGCACCTTCTAAACACCATTTTGCATCGTCTCATTTTCTTTAAAGTCACCTTAAGCACCTTCTAAATCTCATTTTGCATCGTCTCATTCTCTTTAAAGTCACTTTAAGCACCTTCTAAACACCATTTTGCATCGTCTCATTCTCTTTAAAGTCACCTTAAGCACCTTCTAAACCTCATTTTGCATCGTCTCATTCTCTTTAAAGTCACTTTAAGCACCTTCTAAACACCATTTTGCATCGTCTCATTCTCTTTAAAGTCACTTTAAGCACCTTCTAAACCTCATTTTGCATCGTCTCATTCTCTTTAAAGTCACCTTAAGCACCTTCTAAACACCATTTTGCATCGTCTCATTCTCTTTAAAGTCACTTTAAGCACCTTCTAAACCTCATTTTGCATCGTCTCATTCTCTTTAAAGTCACCTTAAGCACCTTCTAAACCTCATTTTGCATCGTCTCATTCTCTTTAAAGTCACTTTAAGCACCTTCTAAACACCATTTTGCATCGTCTCATTCTCTTTAAAGTCACTTTAAGCACCTTCTAAACCTCATTTTGCATCGTCTCATTCTCTTTAAAGTCACTTTAAGCACCTTCTAAACCTCATTTTGCATCGTCTCATTCTCTTTAAAGTCACTTTAAGCACCTTCTAAACACCATTTTGCATCGTCTCATTCTCTTTAAAGTCACCTTAAGCACCTTCTAAACACCATTTTGCATCGTCTCATTCTCTTTAAAGTCACTTTAAGCACCTTCTAAACCTCATTTTGCATCGTCTCATTCTCTTTAAAGTCACTTTAAGCACCTTCTAAACACCATTTTGCATCGTCTCATTCTCTTTAAAGTCACTTTAAGCACCTTCTAAACACCATTTTGCATCGTCTCATTCTCTTTAAAGTCACCTTAAGCACCTTCTAAACACCATTTTGCATCGTCTCATTCTCTTTAAAGTCACTTTAAGCACCTTCTAAACACCATTTTGCATCGTCTCATTCTCTTTAAAGTCACTTTAAGCACCTTCTAAACACCATTTTGCATCGTCTCATTCTCTTTAAAGTCACTTTAAGCACCTTCTAAACCTCATTTTGCATCGTCTCATTCTCTTTAAAGTCACCTTAAGCACCTTCTAAACACCATTTTGCATCGTCTCATTCTCTTTAAAGTCACTTTAAGCACCTTCTAAACCTCATTTTGCATCGTCTCATTCTCTTTAAAGTCACTTTAAGCACCTTCTAAACCTCATTTTGCATCGTCTCATTCTCTTTAAAGTCACTTTAAGCACCTTCTAAACCTCATTTTGCATCGTCTCATTCTCTTTAAAGTCACCTTAAGCACCTTCTAAACCTCATTTTGCATCGTCTCATTCTCTTTAAAGTCACCTTAAGCACCTTCTAAACACCATTTTGCATCGTCTCATTCTCTTTAAAGTCACTTTAAGCACCTTCTAAACACCATTTTGCATCGTCTCATTCTCTTTAAAGTCACTTTAAGCACCTTCTAAACACCATTTTGCATCGTCTCATTCTCTTTAAAGGCACCTTAAGCACCTTCTAAACCTCATTTTGCATCGTCTCATTCTCTTTAAAGTCACTTTAAGCACCTTCTAAACCTCATTTTGCATCGTCTCATTCTCTTTAAAGTCACTTTAAGCACCTTCTAAACACCATTTTGCATCGTCTCATTCTCTTTAAAGTCACCTTAAGCACCTTCTAAACCTCATTTTGCATCGTCTCATTCTCTTTAAAGTCACCTTAAGCACCTTCTAAACACCATTTTGCATCGTCTCATTCTCTTTAAAGTCACCTTAAGCACCTTCTAAACACCATTTTGCATCGTCTCATTCTCTTTAAAGTCACTTTAAGCACCTTCTAAACCTCATTTTGCATCGTCTCATTCTCTTTAAAGTCACCTTAAGCACCTTCTAAACACCATTTTGCATCGTCTCATTCTCTTTAAAGTCACCTTAAGCACCTTCTAAACCTCATTTTGCATCGTCTCATTCTCTTTAAAGTCACTTTAAGCACCTTCTAAACCTCATTTTGCGTCGTCTCATTCTCTTTAAAGTCACTTTAAGCACCTTCTAAACCTCATTTTGCATCGTCTCATTCTCTTTAAAGTCACCTTAAGCACCTTCTAAACACCATTTTGCATCGTCTCATTCTCTTTAAAGTCACTTTAAGCACCTTCTAAACCTCATTTTGCATCGTCTCATTCTCTTTAAAGTCACTTTAAGCACCTTCTAAACCTCATTTTGCATCGTCTCATTCTCTTTAAAGTCACTTTAAGCACCTTCTAAACCTCATTTTGCATCGTCTCATTCTCTTTAAAGTCACTTTAAGCACCTTCTGAACACCATTTTGCATCGTGTCATTCTCTTTAAAGTCACTTTAAGCACCTTCTAAACACCATTTTGCATCGTCTCATTCTCTTTAAAGTCACTTTAAGCACCTTCTAAACCTCATTTTGCATCGTCTCATTCTCTTTAAAGTCACCTTAAGCACCTTCTAAACACCATTTTGCATCGTCTCATTCTCTTTAAAGTCACTTTAAGCACCTTCTAAACCTCATTTTGCATCGTCTCATTCTCTTTAAAGTCACCTTAAGCACCTTCTAAACCTCATTTTGCATCGTCTCATTCTCTTTAAAGTCACTTTAAGCACCTTCTAAACACCATTTTGCATCGTCTCATTCTCTTTAAAGTCACCTTAAGCACCTTCTAAACCTCATTTTGCATCGTCTCATTCTCTTTAAAGTCACTTTAAGCACCTTCTAAACCTCATTTTGCATCGTCTCATTCTCTTTAAAGTCACCTTAAGCACCTTCTAAACACCATTTTGCATCGTCTCATTCTCTTTAAAGTCACTTTAAGCACCTTCTAAACACCATTTTGCATCGTCTCATTCTCTTTAAAGTCACTTTAAGCACCTTCTAAACACCATTTTGCATCGTCTCATTCTCTTTAAAGTCACTTTAAGCACCTTCTAAACCTCATTTTGCATCGTCTCATTCTCTTTAAAGTCACCTTAAGCACCTTCTAAACACCATTTTGCATCGTCTCATTCTCTTTAAAGTCACTTTAAGCACCTTCTAAACCTCATTTTGCATCGTCTCATTCTCTTTAAAGTCACCTTAAGCACCTTCTAAACACCATTTTGCATCGTCTCATTCTCTTTAAAGTCACTTTAAGCACCTTCTAAACCTCATTTTGCATCGTCTCATTCTCTTTAAAGTCACTTTAAGCACCTTCTAAACCTCATTTTGCATCGTCTCATTCTCTTTAAAGTCACTTTAAGCACCTTCTAAACCTCATTTTGCATCGTCTCATTCTCTTTAAAGTCACCTTAAGCACCTTCTAAACACCATTTTGCATCGTCTCATTCTCTTTAAAGTCACTTTAAGCACCTTCTAAACCTCATTTTGCATCGTCTCATTCTCTTTAAAGTCACTTTAAGCACCTTCTAAACCTCATTTTGCATCGTCTCATTCTCTTTAAAGTCACTTTAAGCACCTTCTAAACACCATTTTGCATCGTCTCATTCTCTTTAAAGTCACCTTAAGCACCTTCTAAACCTCATTTTGCATCGTCTCATTCTCTTTAAAGTCACCTTAAGCACCTTCTAAACACCATTTTGCATCGTCTCATTCTCTTTAAAGTCACCTTAAGCACCTTCTAAACACCATTTTGCATCGTCTCATTCTCTTTAAAGTCACCTTAAGCACCTTCTAAACACCATTTTGCATCGTCTCATTCTCTTTAAAGTCACTTTAAGCACCTTCTAAACCTCATTTTGCATCGTCTCATTCTCTTTAAAGTCACTTTAAGCACCTTCTAAACACCATTTTGCATCGTCTCATTCTCTTTAAAGTCACTTTAAGCACCTTCTAAACACCATTTTGCATCGTCTCATTCTCTTTAAAGTCACCTTAAGCACCTTCTAAACACCATTTTGCATCGTCTCATTCTCTTTAAAGTCACCTTAAGCACCTTCTAAACACCATTTTGCATCGTCTCATTCTCTTTAAAGTCACTTTAAGCACCTTCTAAACCTCATTTTGCATCGTCTCATTCTCTTAAAGTCACTTTAAGCACCTTCTAAACCTCATTTTGCATCGTCTCATTCTCTTTAAAGTCACTTTAAGCACCTTCTAAACCTCATTTTGCATCGTCTCATTCTCTTTAAAGTCACCTTAAGCACCTTCTAAACACCATTTTGCATCGTCTCATTCTCTTTAAAGTCACTTTAAGCACCTTCTAAACCTCATTTTGCATCGTCTCATTCTCTTTAAAGTCACCTTAAGCACCTTCTAAACCTCATTTTGCATCGTCTCATTCTCTTTAAAGTCACTTAAGCACCTTCTAAACACCATTTTGCATCGTCTCATTCTCTTTAAAGTCACTTTAAGCACCTTCTAAACCTCATTTTGCATCGTCTCATTCTCTTTAAAGTCACCTTAAGCACCTTCTAAACACCATTTTGCATCGTCCTCATTCTCTTTAAAGTCACTTTAAGCACCTTCTAAACCTCATTTTGCATCGTCTCATTCTCTTTAAAGTCACCTTAAGCACCTTCTAAACCTAATTTTGCATCGTCTCATTCTCTTTAAAGTCACTTTAAGCACCTTCTAAACACCATTTTGCATCGTCTCATTCTCTTTAAAGTCACTTTAAGCACCTTCTAAACCTCATTTTTGCATCGTCTCATTCTCTTTAAAGTCACTTTAAGCACCTTCTAAACCTCATTTTGCATCGTCTCATTCTCTTTAAAGTCACCTTAAGCACCTTCTAAACACCATTTTGCATCGTCTCATTCTCTTTAAAGTCACTTTAAGCACCTTCTAAACCTCATTTTGCATCGTCTCATTCTCTTTAAAGTCACCTTAAGCACCTTCTAAACACCATTTTGCATCGTCTCATTCTCTTTAAAGTCACTTTAAGCACCTTCTAAACCTCATTTTGCATCGTCTCATTCTCTTTAAAAGTCCACCTTAAGCACCTTCTAAACCTCATTTTGCATCGTCTCATTCTCTTTAAAGTCACTTTAAGCACCTTCTAAACCTCATTTTGCATCGTCTCATTCTCTTTAAAGTCACTTTAAGCACCTTCTAAACACCATTTTGCATCGTCTCATTCTCTTTAAAGTCACTTTAAGCACCTTCTAAACACCATTTTGCATCGTCTCATTCTCTTTAAAGTCACTTTAAGCACCTTCTAAACACCATTTTGCATCGTCCTCATTCTCTTTAAAGTCACTTTAAGCACCTTCTAAACCTCATTTTGCATCGTCTCATTCTCTTTAAAGTCACTTAAGCACCTTCTAAACACCATTTTGCATCGTCTCATTCTCTTTAAAGTCACTTTAAGCACCTTCTAAACCTCATTTTGCATCGTCTCATTCTCTTTAAAGTCACTTTAAGCACCTTCTAAACACCATTTTGCATCGTCTCATTCTCTTTAAAGTCACTTTAAGCACCTTCTAAACCTCATTTTGCATCGTCTCATTCTCTTTAAAGTCACTTTAAGCACCTTCTAAACCTCATTTTGCATCGTCTCATTCTCTTTAAAGTCACCTTAAGCACCTTCTAAACACCATTTTGCATCGTCTCATTCTCTTTAAAGTCACATTAAGCACCTTCTAAACCTCATTTTGCATCGTCTCATTCTCTTTAAAGTCACTTTAAGCACCTTCTAAACACCATTTTGCATCGTCTCATTCTCTTTAAAGTCACTTTAAGCACCTTCTAAACCTCATTTTGGCATCGTCCTCATTCTCTTTAAAGTCACCTTAAGCACCTTCTAAACACCATTTTGCATCGTCTCATTCTCTTTAAAGTCACTTTAAGCACCTTCTAAACCTCATTTTGCATCGTCCTCATTCTCTTTAAAAGTCACCTTAAGCACCTTCTAAACACCATTTTGCATCGTCTCATTCTCTTTAAAGTCACTTTAAGCACCTTCTAAACCTCATTTTGCATCGTCTCATTCTCTTTAAAGTCACTTTAAGCACCTTCTAAACACCATTTTGCATCGTCTCATTCTCTTTAAAGTCACCTTAAGCACCTTCTAAACTACATTTTGCATCGTCTCATTCTCTTTAAAGTCACTTTAAGCACCTTCTAAACACCATTTTGCATCGTCTCATTCTCTTTAAAGTCACCTTAAGCACCTTCTAAACACCATTTTGCATCGTCTCATTCTCTTTAAAGTCACTTTAAGCACCTTCTAAACCTCATTTTGCATCGTCTCATTCTCTTTAAAGTCACTTTAAGCACCTTCTAAAACCTCATTTTGCATCGTCTCATTCTCTTTAAAGTCACCTTAAGCACCTTCTAAACCTCATTTTGCATCGTCTCATTCTCTTTAAAGTCACTTTAAGCACCTTCTAAACCTCATTTTGCATCGTCTCATTCTCTTTAAAGTCACTTTAAGCACCTTCTAAACACCATTTTGCATCGTCTCATTCTCTTTAAAGTCACTTTAAAGCACCTTCTAAACCTCATTTTGCATCGTCTCATTCTCTTTAAAGTCACTTTAAGCACCTTCTAAACACCATTTTGCATCGTCTCATTCTCTTTAAAGTCACTTTAAGCACCTTCTAAACCTCATTTTGCATCGTCTCATTCTCTTTAAAGTCACTTTAAGCACCTTCTAAACCTCATTTTGCATCGTCTCATTCTCTTTAAAGTCACTTTAAGCACCTTCTAAACCTCATTTTGCATCGTCTCATTCTCTTTAAAGTCACTTTAAGCACCTTCTAAACCTCATTTTGCATCGTCTCATTCTCTTTAAAGTCACTTTAAGCACCTTCTAAACCTCATTTTGCATCGTCTCATTCTCTTTAAAGTCACTTTAAGCACCTTCTAAACCTCATTTTGCATCGTCTCAATCTCTTTAAAGTCACTTTAAGCACCTTCTAAACCTCATTTTGCATCGTCTCATTCTCTTTAAAGTCACTTTAAGCACCTTCTAAACCTCATTTTGCATCGTCTCATTCTCTTTAAAGTCACCTTAAGCACCTTCTAAAACCTCATTTTGCATCGTCTCATTCTCTTTAAAGTCACCTTAAGCACCTTCTAAACACCATTTTGCATCGTCTCATTCTCTTTAAAGTCACTTTAAGCACCTTCTAAACCTCATTTTGCATCGCCTCATTCTCTTTAAAGTCACCTTAAGCACCTTCTAAACACCATTTTGCATCGTCTCATTCTCTTTAAAGTCACTTTAAGCACCTTCTAAACACCATTTTGCATCGTCTCATTCTCTTTAAAGTCACCTTAAGCACCTTCTAAACACCATTTTGCATCGTCTCATTCTCTTTAAAGTCACCTTAAGCACCTTCTAAACTCCATTTTGCATCGTCTCATTCTCTTTAAAGTCACTTTAAGCACCTTCTAAACCTCATTTTGCATCGTCTCATTCTCTTTAAAGTCACTTTAAGCACCTTCTAAACCTCATTTTGCATCGTCTCATTCTCTTTAAAGTCACTTTAAGCACCTTCTAAACCTCATTTTGCATCGTCTCATTCTCTTTAAAGTCACCTTAAGCACCTTCTAAACACCATTTTGCATCGTCTCATTCTCTTTAAAGTCACTTTAAGCACCTTCTAAACCTCATTTTGCAATCGTCTCATTCTCTTTAAAGTCACCTTAAGCACCTTCTAAAACCTCATTTTGCATCGTCTCATTCTCTTTAAAGTCACTTTAAGCACCTTCTAAACACCATTTTGCATCGTCTCATTCTCTTTAAAGTCACTTTAAGCACCTTCTAAACCTCATTTTTGCATCGTCTCATTCTCTTTAAAGTCACCTTAAGCACCTTCTAAACACCATTTTGCATCGTCTCATTCTCTTTAAAGTCACTTTAAGCACCTTCTAAACCTCATTTTGCATCGTCTCATTCTCTTTAAAGTCACCTTAAGCACCTTCTAAACCTCATTTTGCATCGTCTCATTCTCTTTAAAGTCACTTTAAGCACCTTCTAAACACCATTTTTGCAATCTGTCTCATTCTCTTTAAAGTCACTTTAAGCACCTTCTAAACACCATTTTGCATCGTCTCATTCTCTTTAAAGTCACTTTAAGCACCTTCTAAAGACCATTTTTGCATCGTCTCATTCTCTTTAAAGTCACTTTAAGCACCTTCTAAACCTCATTTTGCATCGTCTCATTCTCTTTAAAGTCACCTTAAGCACCTTCTAAACCTCATTTTGCATCGTCTCATTCTCTTTAAAGTCACTTTAAGCACCTTCTAAACCTCATTTTGCATCGTCTCATTCTCTTTAAAGTCACCTTAAGCACCTTCTAAACACCATTTTGCATCGTCTCATTCTCTTTAAAGTCACTTTAAGCACCTTCTAAACCTCATTTTGCATCGTCTCATTCTCTTTAAAGTCACCTTAAGCACCTTCTAAACCTCATTTTGCATCGTCTCATTCTCTTTAAAGTCACTTTAAGCACCTTCTAAACCTCATTTTGCATCGTCTCATTCTCTTTAAAGTCACTTTAAGCACCTTCTAAACACCATTTTGCATCGTCTCATTCTCTTTAAAGTCACTTTAAGCACCTTCTAAACACCATTTTGCATCGTCTCATTCTCTTTAAAGTCACCTTAAGCACCTTCTAAACACCATTTTGCATCGTCTCATTCTCTTTAAAGTCACTTTAAGCACCTTCTAAACCTCATTTTGCATCGTCTCATTCTCTTTAAAGTCACTTTAAGCACCTTCTAAACACCATTTTGCATCGTCTCATTCTCTTTAAAGTCACTTTAAGCACCTTCTAAACCTCATTTTGCATCGTCTCATTCTCTTTAAAGTCACTTTAAGCACCTTCTAAACACCATTTTGCATCGTCTCATTCTCTTTAAAGTCACTTAAGCACCTTCTAAACCTCATTTTGCATTGTCTCATTCTCTTTAAAGTCACTTTAAGCACCTTCTAAACCTCATTTTGCATCGTCTCATTCTCTTTAAAGTCACCTTAAGCACCTTCTAAACACCATTTTGCATCGTCTCATTCTCTTTAAAAGTCACATTAAGCACCTTCTAAACCTCATTTTGCATCGTCTCATTCTCTTTAAAGTCACTTTAAGCACCTTCTAAACACCATTTTGCATCGTCTCATTCTCTTTAAAGTCACTTAAGCACCTTCTAAACTCATTTTGCATCGTCTCATTCTCTTTAAAGTCACCTTAAGCACCTTCTAAACACCATTTTGCATCGTCTCATTCTCTTTAAAGTCACTTTAAGCACCTTCTAAACCTCATTTTGCATCGTCTCATTCTCTTTAAAGTCACCTTAAGCACCTTCTAAACACCATTTTGCATCGTCTCATTCTCTTTAAAGTCACTTTAAGCACCTTCTAAACCTCATTTTGCATCGTCTCATTCTCTTTAAAGTCACTTTAAGCACCTTCTAAACACCATTTTGCATCGTCTCATTCTCTTTAAAGTCACTTTAAGCACCTTCTAAACCTCATTTTGCATCGTCTCATTCTCTTTAAAGTCACTTTAAGCACCTTCTAAACACCATTTTGCATCGTCTCATTCTCTTTAAAGTCACCTTAAGCACCTTCTAAACACCATTTTGCATCGTCTCATTCTCTTTAAAGTCACTTTAAGCACCTTCTAAACCTCAATTTTGCATCGTCTCATTCTCTTTAAAGTCACTTTAAGCACCTTCTAACCTCATTTTGCATCGTCTCATTCTCTTTAAAGTCACCTTAAGCACCTTCTAAACCTCATTTTGCATCGTCTCATTCTCTTTAAAGTCACTTTAAGCACCTTCTAAACCTCATTTGCATCGTCTCATTCTCTTTAAAGTCACTTTAAGCACCTTCTAAACACCATTTTTGCATCGTCTCATTCTCTTTAAAGTCACTTTAAGCACCTTCTAAACCTCATTTTGCATCGTCTCATTCTCTTTAAAGTCACTTTAAGCACCTTCTAAACACCATTTTTGCATCGTCTCATTCTCTTTAAAGTCACTTTAAGCACCTTCTAAACCTCATTTTGCATCGTCTCATTCTCTTTAAAGTCACTTTAAGCACCTTCTAAACCTCATTTTGCATCGTCTCATTCTCTTTAAAGTCACTTTAAGCACCTTCTAAACCTCATTTTGCATCGTCTCATTCTCTTAAAGTCACTTTAAGCACCTTCTAAACCTCATTTTGCATCGTCTCATTCTCTTTAAAGTCACCTTAAGCACCTTCTAAACCTCATTTTGCATCGTCTCATTCTCTTTAAAAGTCACCTTAAGCACTTCTTAAACCTCATTTTGCATCGTCTCATTCTCTTTAAAGTCACTTAAAGCACCTTCTAAACACCATTTTGCATCGTCTCATTCTCTTTAAAGTCACTTTAAACACCTTCTAAACCTCATTTTGCATCGTCTCATTCTCTTTAAAGTCACTTTAAGCACCTTCTAAACACCATTTTGCATCGTCTCATTCTCTTTAAAGTCACCTTAAGCACCTTCTAAACACCATTTTGCATCGTCTCATTCTCTTTAAAGTCACTTTAAGCACCTTCTAAACACCATTTTGCATCGTCTCATTCTCTTTAAAGTCACTTTAAGCACCTTCTAAAGACCATTTTGCATCGTCTCATTCTCTTTAAAGTCACCTTAAGCACCTTCTAAACACCATTTTGCATCGTCTCATTCTCTTTAAAGTCACCTTAAGCACCTTCTAAAACACCATTTTGCATCTCTCATTCTCTTTAAAGTCACCTTAAGCACCTTCTAAACACCCATTTTGCATCGTCTCATTCTCTTTAAAGTCACTTTAAGCACCTTCTAAACACCATTTTGCATCGTCTCATTCTCTTTAAAGTCACCTTAAGCAACTTCTAAACACCATTTTGCATCGTCTCATTCTCTTTAAAGTCACTTTAAGCACCTTCTAAACACCATTTTGCATCGTCTCATTCTCTTTAAAGTCACTTTAAGCACCTTCTAAACACCATTTTGCATCGTCTCATTCTCTTTAAAGTCACTTTAAGCACCTTCTAAACCTCATTTTGCATCGTCTCATTCTCTTTAAAGTCACTTTAAGCACCTTCTAAACACCATTTTGCATCGTCTCATTCTCTTTAAAGTGACTTTAAAGCACCTTCTAAACACCATTTTGCATCGTCTCATTCTCTTTAAAGTCACCTTAAGCACCTTCTAAACACCATTTTGCATCGTCTCATTCTCTTTAAAGTCACTTTAAGCACCTTCTAAACCTCATTTTGCATCGTCTCATTCTCTTTAAAGTCACTTTAAGCACCTTCTAAACCTCATTTTGCATCGTCTCATTCTCTTTAAAGTCACTTTAAGCACCTTCTAAAATCTCATTTTTGCAATCGTCTCATTCTCTTTAAAGTCACTTTAAGCACCTTCTAAACCTCATTTTGCATCGTCTCATTCTCTTTAAAGTCACCTTAAGCACCTTCTAAACCTCATTTTGCATCGTCTCATTCTCTTTAAAGTCACTTTAAGCACCTTCTAAACCTCATTTTGCATCGTCTCATTCTCTTTAAAGTCACTTTAAGCACCTTCTAAACCTCATTTTTGCATCGTCTCATTCTCTTTAAAGTCACTTTAAGCACCTTCTAAACCTCATTTTGCATCGTCTCATTCTCTTTAAAAGTCACTTTAAGCACCTTCTAAACCTCATTTTGCATCGTCTCATTCTCTTTAAAGAGTCACCTTAAGCACCTTCTAAAACCTCATTTTGCATCGTCTCATTCTCTTTAAAGTCACCTTAAGCACCTTCTAAACACCATTTTGCATCGTCTCATTCTCTTTAAAGTCACTTTAAGCACCTTCTAAACACCATTTTGCATCGTCTCATTCTCTTTAAAGTCACTTTAAGCACCTTCTAAACACCATTTTGCATCGTCTCATTCTCTTTAAAGTCACTTTAAGCACCTTCTAAACCTCATTTTGCATCGTCTCATTCTCTTTAAAGTCACTTAAGCACCTTCTAAACACCATTTTGCATCGTCTCATTCTCTTTAAAGTCACCTTAAGCACCTTCTAAACACCATTTTGCATCGTCTCATTCTCTTTAAAGTCACTTAAGCACCTTCTAAACACCATTTTGCATCGTCTCATTCTCTTTAAAGTCACTTTAAGCACCTTCTAAACACCATTTTGCATCGTCTCATTCTCTTTAAAGTCACTTTAAGCACCTTCTAAACCTCATTTTGCATCGTCTCATTCTCTTTAAAGTCACCTTAAGCACCTTCTAAACACCATTTTGCATCGTCTCATTCTCTTTAAAGTCACTTTAAGCACCTTCTAAACCTCATTTTGCATCGTCTCATTCTCTTTAAAGTCACTTTAAGCACCTTCTAAACCTCATTTTGCATCGTCTCATTCTCTTTAAAGTCACTTTAAGCACCTTCTAAACCTCATTTTGCATCGTCTCATTCTCTTTAAAGTCACCTTAAGCACCTTCTAAACCTCATTTTGCATCGTCTCATTCTCTTTAAAGTCACCTTAAGCACCTTCTAAACACCATTTTGCATCGTCTCATTCTCTTTAAAGTCACTTTAAGCACCTTCTAAACACCATTTTGCATCGTCTCATTCTCTTTAAAGTCACTTTAAGCACCTTCTAAACACCATTTTGCATCGTCTCATTCTCTTTAAAGTCACCTTAAGCACCTTCTAAACCTCATTTTGCATCGTCTCATTCTCTTTAAAGTCACCTTAAGCACCTTCTAAACCTCATTTTGCATCGTCTCATTCTCTTTAAAGTCACCTTAAGCACCTTCTAAACACCATTTTGCATCGTCTCATTCTCTTTAAAGTCACCTTAAGCACCTTCTAAACACCATTTTGCATCGTCTCATTCTCTTTAAAAGTCACTTTAAGCACCTTCTAAACCTCATTTTGCATCGTCTCATTCTCTTTAAAGTCACCTTAAGCACCTTCTAAACACCATTTTGCATCGTCTCATTCTCTTTAAAGTCACCTTAAGCACCTTCTAAACCTCATTTTGCATCGTCTCATTCTCTTTAAAGTCACTTTAAGCACCTTCTAAACCTCATTTTGCGTCGTCTCATTCTCTTTAAAGTCACTTTAAGCACCTTCTAAACCTCATTTTGCATCGTCTCATTCTCTTTAAAGTCACCTTAAGCACCTTCTAAACACCATTTTGCATCGTCTCATTCTCTTTAAAGTCACTTTAAAGCACCTTCTAAACCTCATTTTGCATCGTCTCATTCTCTTTAAAGTCACTTTAAGCACCTTCTAAACCTCATTTTGCATCGTCTCATTCTCTTTAAAGTCACTTTAAGCACCTTCTAAACCTCATTTTGCATCGTCTCATTCTCTTTAAAGTCACTTTAAGCACCTTCTGAACACCATTTTGCATCGTGTCATTCTCTTTAAAGTCACTTTAAGCACCTTCTAAACACCATTTTTGCATCGTCTCATTCTCTTTAAAGTCACTTTAAGCACCTTCTAAACCTCATTTTGCATCGTCTCATTCTCTTTAAAGTCACCTTAAGCACCTTCTAAACACCATTTTGCATCGTCTCATTCTCTTTAAAGTCACTTTAAGCACCTTCTAAACCCTCTTTAAAGTCACCTTAAGCACCTTCTAAACCTCATTTTGCATCGTCTCATTCTCTTTAAAGTCACTTTAAGCACCTTCTAAACACCATTTTGCATCGTCTCATTCTCTTTAAAGTCACCTTAAGCACCTTCTAAACCTCATTTTGCATCGTCTCATTCTCTTTAAAGTCACTTTAAGCACCTTCTAAACCTCATTTTGCATCGTCTCATTCTCTTTAAAGTCACCTTAAGCACCTTCTAAACACCATTTTGCATCGTCTCATTCTCTTTAAAGTCACTTTAAGCACCTTCTAAACCTCATTTTGCATTGTCTCATTCTCTTTAAAGTCACTTTAAGCACCTTCTAAACACCATTTTGCATCGTCTCATTCTCTTTAAAGTCACTTTAAGCACCTTCTAAACCTCATTTTGCATCGTCTCATTCTCTTTAAAGTCACCTTAAGCACCTTCTAAACACCATTTTTGCATCGTCTCATTCTCTTTAAAGTCACTTTAAGCACCTTCTAAACCTCATTTTGCATCGTCTCATTCTCTTTAAAGTCACCTTAAGCACCTTCTAAACACCATTTTGCATCGTCTCATTCTCTTTAAAGTCACTTTAAGCACTTCTAAACCTCATTTTGCATCGTCTCATTCTCTTTAAAGTCACTTTAAGCACCTTCTAAAACCTCATTTTGCATCGTCTCATTCTCTTTAAAGTCACTTTAAGCACCTTCTAAACCTCATTTTGCATCGTCTCATTCTCTTTAAAGTCACCTTAAGCACCTTCTAAACACCATTTTGCATCGTCTCATTCTCTTTAAAGTCACTTTAAGCACCTTCTAAACCTCATTTTGCATCGTCTCATTCTCTTTAAAGTCACTTTAAGCACCTTCTAAACCTCATTTTGCATCGTCTCATTCTCTTTAAAGTCACTTTAAGCACCTTCTAAACACCATTTTGCATCGTCTCATTCTCTTTAAAGTCACCTTAAGCACCTTCTAAACCTCATTTTGCATCGTCTCATTCTCTTTAAAGTCACTTTAAGCACCTTCTAAACACCATTTTGCATCGTCTCATTCTCTTTAAAGTCACCTTAAGCACCTTCTAAACACCATTTTGCATCGTCTCATTCTCTTTAAAGTCACCTTAAGCACCTTCTAAACACCATTTTGCATCGTCTCATTCTCTTTAAAGTCACTTTAAGCACCTTCTAAACCTCATTTTGCATCGTCTCATTCTCTTTAAAGTCACTTTAAGCACCTTCTAAACACCATTTTGCATCGTCTCATTCTCTTTAAAGTCACTTTAAGCACCTTCTAAACACCATTTTGCATCGTCTCATTCTCTTTAAAGTCACCTTAAGCACCTTCTAAACACCATTTTGCATCGTCTCATTCTCTTTAAAGTCACCTTAAGCACCTTCTAAACACCATTTTTGCATCGTCTCATTCTCTTTAAAGTCACTTTAAGCACCTTCTAAACCTCATTTTGCATCGTCTCATTCTCTTTAAAGTCACTTTAAGCACCTTCTAAACCTCATTTTGCATCGTCCTCATTCTCTTTAAAGTCACTTTAAGCACCTTCTAAACCTCATTTTGCATCGTCTCATTCTCTTTAAAGTCACCTTAAGCACCTTCTAAACACCATTTTGCATCGTCTCATTCTCTTTAAAGTCACTTTAAGCACCTTCCTAAACCTCATTTTGCATCGTCTCATTCTCTTTAAAGTCACTTTAAGCACCTTCTAAACCTCATTTTGCATCGTCTCATTCTCTTTAAAGTCACTTTAAGCACCTTCTAAACACCATTTTGCATCGTCTCATTCTCTTTAAAGTCACTTTAAGCACCTTCTAAACCTCATTTTGCATCGTCTCATTCTCTTTAAAGTCACCTTAAGCACCTTCTAAACACCATTTTGCATCGTCTCATTCTCTTTAAAGTCACTTTAAGCACCTTCTAAACCTCATTTTGCATCGTCTCATTCTCTTTAAAGTCACCTTAAGCACCTTCTAAACCTAATTTTGCATCGTCTCATTCTCTTTAAAGTCACTTTAAGCACCTTCTAAACACCATTTTGCATCGTCTCATTCTCTTTAAAGTCACTTTAAGCACCTTCTAAACCTCATTTTGCATCGTCTCATTCTCTTTAAAGTCACTTTAAGCACCTTCTAAACCTCATTTTGCATCGTCTCATTCTCTTTAAAGTCACCTTAAGCACCTTCTAAACACCATTTTGCATCGTCTCATTCTCTTTAAAGTCACTTTAAGCACCTTCTAAACCTCATTTTGCATCGTCTCATTCTCTTTAAAGTCACCTTAAGCACCTTCTAAAACACCATTTTGCATCGTCTCATTCTCTTTAAAGTCACTTTAAGCACCTTCTAAACCTCATTTGCATCGTCTCATTCTCTTTAAAGTCACCTTAAGCACCTTCTAAACCTCATTTTGCATCGTCTCATTCTCTTTAAAGTCACTTTAAGCACCTTCTAAACCTCATTTTGCATCGTCTCATTCTCTTTAAAGTCACTTTAAGCACCTTCTAAACACCATTTTGCATCGTCTCATTCTCTTTAAAGTCACTTTAAGCACCTTCTAAAACACAATTTGCATCGTCTCATTCTCTTTAAAGTCACTTTAAGCACCTTCTAAACACCATTTTGCATCGTCTCATTCTCTTTAAAGTCACTTTAAGCACCTTCTAAACCTCATTTTGCATCGTCTCATTCTCTTTAAAGTCACTTTAAGCACCTTCTAAACACCATTTTGCATCGTCTCATTCTCTTTAAAGTCACTTTAAGCACCTTCTAAACCTCATTTTGCATCGTCTCATTCTCTTTAAAGTCACTTTAAGCACCTTCTAAACACCATTTTGCATCGTCTCATTCTCTTTAAAGTCACTTTAAGCACCTTCTAAACCTCATTTTGCATCGTCTCATTCTCTTTAAAGTCACTTTAAGCACCTTCTAAACCTCATTTTGCATCGTCTCATTCTCTTTAAAGTCACCTTAAGCACCTTCTAAACACCATTTTGCATCGTCTCATTCTCTTTAAAGTCACATTAAGCACCTTCTAAACCTCATTTTGCATCGTCTCATTCTCTTTAAAGTCACTTTAAGCACCTTCTAAAC
>NW_026689978.1:0-33613 GCF_943734765.1 Anopheles ziemanni | reverse complement strand
CTCATTCTCTTTAAAGTCACTTTAAGCACCTTCTAAACCTCATTTTGCATCGTCTCATTCTCTTTAAAGTCACTTTAAGCACCTTCTAAACCTCATTTTGCATCGTCTCATTCTCTTTAGAGTCACCTTAAGCACCTTCTAAACCTCATTTTGCATCGTCTCATTCTCTTTAAAGTCACTTTAAGCACCTTCTAAACACCATTTTGCATCGTCTCATTCTCTTTAAAGTCACTTTAAGCACCTTCTAAACCTCATTTTGCATCGTCTCATTCTCTTTAAAGTCACCTTAAGCACCTTCTAAACACCATTTTGCATCGTCTCATTCTCTTTAAAGTCACTTTAAGCACCTTCTAAACCTCATTTTGCATCGTCTCATTCTCTTTAAAGTCACTTTAAGCACCTTCTAAACCTCATTTTGCATCGTCTCATTCTCTTTAAAGTCACTTTAAGCACCTTCTAAACACCATTTTGCATCGTCTCATTCTCTTTAAAGTCACCTTAAGCACCTTCTTAACCTCATTTTGCATCGTCTCATTCTCTTTAAAGTCACTTTAAGCACCTTCTAAAGACCATTTTGCATCGTCTCATTCTCTTTAAAGTCACTTTAAGCACCTTCTAAACCTCATTTTGCATCGTCTCATTCTCTTTAAAGTCACTTTAAGCACCTTCTAAACCTCATTTTGCATCGTCTCATTCTCTTTAAAGTCACCTTAAGCACCTTCTAAACCTCATTTTGCATCGTCTCATTCTCTTTAAAGTCACCTTAAGCACCTTCTAAACACCATTTTGCATCGTCTCATTCTCTTTAAAGTCACTTTAAGCACCTTCTAAACACCATTTTGCATCGTCTCATTCTCTTTAAAGTCACTTTAAGCACCTTCTAAACCTCATTTTGCATCGTCTCATTCTCTTTAAAGTCACCTTAAGCACCTTCTAAACACCATTTTGCATCGTCTCATTCTCTTTAAAGTCACTTTAAGCACCTTCTAAACCTCATTTTGCATCGTCTCATTCTCTTTAAAGTCACCTTAAGCACCTTCTAAACCTCATTTTGCATCGTCTCATTCTCTTTAAAGTCACCTTAAGCACCTTCTAAACACCATTTTGCATCGTCTCATTCTCTTTAAAGTCACTTTAAGCACCTTCTAAACCTCATTTTGCATCGTCTCATTCTCTTTAAAGTCACTTTAAGCACCTTCTAAACACCATTTTGCATCGTCTCATTCTCTTTAAAGTCACCTTAAGCACCTTCTAAACCTCATTTTGCATCGTCTCATTCTCTTTAAAGTCACTTTAAGCACCTTCTAAACCTCATTTTGCATCGTCTCATTCTCTTTAAAGTCACCTTAAGCACCTTCTAAACACCATTTTGCATCGTCTCATTCTCTTTAAAGTCACTTTAAGCACCTTCTAAACCTCATTTTGCATCGTCTCATTCTCTTTAAAGTCACCTTAAGCACCTTCTAAACCTCATTTTGCATCGTCTCATTCTCTTTAAAGTCACCTTAAGCACCTTCTAAACACCATTTAGCATCGTCTCATTCTCTTTAAAGTCACCTTAAGCACCTTCTAAACACCATTTTGCATCGTCTCATTCTCTTTAAAGTCACCTTAAGCACCTTCTAAACACCATTTTGCATCGTCTCATTCTCTTTAAAGTCACTTTAAGCACCTTCTAAACCTCATTTTGCATCGTCTCATTCTCTTTAAAGTCACTTTAAGCACCTTCTAAACCTCATTTTGCATCGTCTCATTCTCTTTAAAGTCACCTTAAGCACCTTCTAAAGACCATTTTGCATCGTCTCATTCTCTTTAAAGTCACTTTAAGCACCTTCTAAAGACCATTTTGCATCGTCTCATTCTCTTTAAAGTCACTTTAAGCACCTTCTAAACCTCATTTTGCATCGTCTCATTCTCTTTAAAGTCACTTTAAGCACCTTCTAAACCTCATTTTGCATCGTCTCATTCTCTTTAAAGTCACCTTAAGCACCTTCTAAACCTCATTTTGCATCGTCTCATTCTCTTTAAAGTCACCTTAAGCACCTTCTAAACACCATTTTGCATCGTCTCATTCTCTTTAAAGTCACTTTAAGCACCTTCTAAACACCATTTTGCATCGTCCTCATTCTCTTTAAAGTCACTTTAAGCACCTTCTAAACCTCATTTTGCATCGTCTCATTCTCTTTAAAGTCACTTTAAGCACCTTCTAAACACCATTTTGCATCGTCTCATTCTCTTTAAAGTCACTTTAAGCACCTTCTAAACCTCATTTTGCATCGTCTCATTCTCTTTAAAGTCACCTTAAGCACCTTCTAAACACCATTTTGCATCGTCTCATTCTCTTTAAAGTCACTTTAAGCACCTTCTAAACACCATTTTGCATCGTCTCATTCTCTTTAAAGTCACTTTAAGCACCTTCTAAAACCTCATTTTGCATCGTCTCATTCTCTTTAAAGTCACTTTAAGCACCTTCTAAAGACCATTTTGCATCGTCTCATTCTCTTTAAAGTCACCTTAAGCACCTTCTAAACACCATTTTGCATCGTCTCATTCTCTTTAAAGTCACTTTAAGCACCTTCTAAACCTCATTTTGCATCGTCTCATTCTCTTTAAAGTCACTTTAAGCACCTTCTAAACACCATTTTGCATCGTCTCATTCTCTTTAAAGTCACTTTAAGCACCTTCTAAACCTCATTTTGCATCGTCTCATTCTCTTTAAAGTCACTTTAAGCACCTTCTAAACCTCATTTTGCATCGTCTCATTCTCTTTAAAGTCACTTTAAGCACCTTCTAAACCTCATTTTGCATCGTCTCATTCTCTTTACAGTCACTTTAAAGCACCTTCTAAACACCATTTTGCATCGTCTCATTCTCTTTAAAGTCACTTTAAGCACCTTCTAAACCTCATTTTGCATCGTCTCATTCTCTTTAAAGTCACCTTAAGCACCTTCTAAACCTCATTTTGCATCGTCTCATTCTCTTTAGAGTCACCTTAAGCACCTTCTAAACCTCATTTTGCATCGTCTCATTCTCTTTAAAGTCACCTTAAGCACCTTCTAAACCTCATTTTGCATCGTCTCATTCTCTTTAAAGTCACCTTAAGCACCTTCTAAACCTCATTTTGCATCGTCTCATTCTCTTTAAAGTCACCTTAAGCACCTTTTAAACACCATTTTGCATCGTCTCATTCTCTTTAAAGTCACTTTAAGCACCTTCTAAAACCTCATTTTGCATCGTCTCATTCTCTTTAAAGTCACCTTAAGCACCTTCTAAACACCATTTTGCATCGTCTCATTCTCTTTAAAGTCACTTTAAGCACCTTCTAAACACCATTTTGCATCGTCTCATTCTCTTTAAAGTCACCTTAAGCACCTTTCAAACCTCATTTTGCATCGTCTCATTCTCTTTAAAGTCACCTTAAGCACCTTCTAAACACCATTTTGCATCGTCTCATTCTCTTTAAAGTCACTTTAAGCACCTTCTAAACACCATTTTGCATCGTCTCATTCTCTTTAAAGTCACTTTAAGCACCTTCTAAACCTCATTTTGCATCGTCTCATTTTCTTTAAAGTCACCTTAAGCACCTTCTAAACCTCATTTTGCATCGTCTCATTCTCTTTAAAGTCACTTTAAGCACCTTCTAAACCTCATTTTGCATCGTCTCATTCTCTTTAAAGTCACTTTAAGCACCTTCTAAACACCATTTTGCATCGTCTCATTCTCTTTAAAGTCACTTTAAGCACCTTCTAAACACCATTTTGCATCGTCTCATTCTCTTTAAAGTCACTTTAAGCACCTTCTAAATCTCATTTATCATCGTCTCATTCTCTTTAAAGTCACTTTAAGCACCTTCTAAACCTCATTTTGCATCGTCTCATTCTCTTTAAAGTCACCTTAAGCACCTTCTAAACACCATTTTGCATCGTCTCATTCTCTTTAAAGTCACTTTAAGCACCTTCTAAACCTCATTTTGCATCGTCTCATTCTCTTTAAAGTCACCTTAAGCACCTTCTAAACCTCATTTTGCATCGTCTCATTCTCTTTAAAGTCACCTTAAGCACCTTCTAAACACCATTTTGCATCGTCTCATTCTCTTTAAAGTCACCTTAAGCACCTTCTAAACACCATTTTGCATCGTCCTCATTCTCTTTAAAGTCACTTTAAGCACCTTCTAAACCTCATTTTGCATCGTCTCATTCTCTTTAAAGTCACTTTAAGCACCTTCTTAACACCATTTTGCATCGTCTCATTCTCTTTAAAGTCAGTTTAAGCACCTTCTAAACCTCATTTTGCATCGTCTCATTCTCTTTAAAGTCACCTTAAGCACCTTCTAAACACCATTTTGCATCGTCTCATTCTCTTTAAAGTCACTTTAAGCACCTTCTAAACCTCATTTTGCATCGTCTCATTCTCTTTAAAGTCACTTTAAGCACCTTCTAAACCTCATTTTGCATCGTCTCATTCTCTTTAAAGTCACTTTAAGCACCTTCTAAACCTCATTTGCATCGTCTCATTCTCTTTAAAGTCACTTTAAGCATCTTCTTAACCTCATTTTGCACCGTCTTATTCTCTTTAAAGTCACTTTAAGCACCTTCTAAACCTCATTTTGCATCGTCTCATTCTCTTTAAAGTCACTTTAAGCACCTTCTTAACACCATTTTGCATCGTCTCATTCTCTTTAAAGTCAGTTTAAGCACCTTCTAAACCTCATTTTGCATCGTCTTATTCTCTTTAAAAGTCACTTTAAGCACCATCTAAACACCATTTTGCATCGTCTCATTCTCTTTAAAGTCACTTTAAGCACCTTCTAAACACCATTTTGCATCGTCTCATTCTCTTTAAAGTCACTTTAAGCACCTTCTAAACCTCATTTTGTATCGTCTCATTCTCTTAAAAGTCACTTTAAGCACCTTCTAAACCTCATTTTGCATCGTCTCATTCTCTTTAAAGTAACTTTAAGCACCTTCTAAACACCATTTTGCATCGTCTCATTCTCTTTAAAGTCACTTTAAGCACCTTCTAAACCTCATTTTGCATCGTCTCATTCTCTTTAAAGTCACCTTAAGCACCTTCTAAACACCATTTTGCATCGTCTCATTCTCTTTAAAGTCACTTTAAGCACCTTCTAAACCTCATTTTGCATCGTCTCATTCTCTTTAAAGTCACCTTAAGCACCTTCTTAACCTCATTTTGCATCGTCTCATTCTCTTTAAAGTCACCTTAAGCACCTTCTAAACCTCATTTTGCATCGTCTCATTCTCTTTAAAGTCACTTTAAGCACCTTCTAAACCTCATTTTGCATCGTCTCATTCTCTTTAAAGTCACTTTAAGCACCTTCTAAAGACCATTTTGCATCGTCTCATTCTCTTTAAAGTCACTTTAAGCACCTTCTAAACACCATTTTGCATCGTCTCATTCTCTTTAAAGTCACTTTAAGCACCTTCTAAACCTCATTTTGCATCGTCTCATTCTCTTTAAAGTCACTTTAAGCACCTTCTAAACCTCATTTTGCATCGTCTCATTCTCTTTAAAGTCACCTTAAGCACCTTCTAAACCTCATTTTGCATCGTCTCATTCTCTTTAAAGTCACCTTAAGCACCTTTCAAACCTCATTTTGCATCGTCTCATTCTCTTTAAAAGTCACTTTAAGCACCTTCTAAACCTCATTTTGCATTGCTCATTCTCTTTAAAGTCACTTTAAGCACCTTCTAAACACCATTTTGCATCGTCTCATTCTCTTTAAAGTCACTTTAAGCACCTTCTAAAACCTCATTTTGCATCGTCTCATTCTCTTTAAAGTCACCTTAAGCACCTTCTAAACACCATTTTGCATCGTCTCATTCTCTTTAAAGTCACTTTAAGCACCTTCTAAAGACCATTTTGCATCGTCTCATTCTCTTTAAAGTCACTTTAAGCACCTTCTAAACCTCATTTTGCATCGTCTCATTCTCTTTAAAGTCACTTTAAGCACCTTCTAAACACCATTTTGCATCGTCTCATTCTCTTTAAAGTCACTTTAAGCACCTTCTAAACCTCATTTTGCATCGTCTCATTCTCTTTAAAGTCACTTTAAGCACCTTCTAAACCTCATTTTGCATCGTCTCATTCTCTTTAAAGTCACTTTAAGCACCTTCTAAACACCATTTTGCATCGTCTCATTCTCTTTAAAGTCACTTTAAGCACCTTCTAAACCTCATTTTGCATCGTCTCATTCTCTTTAAAGTCACCTTAAGCACCTTCTAAACACCATTTTGCATCGTCTCATTCTCTTTAAAGTCACCTTAAGCACCTTCTAAACACCATTTTGCATCGTCTCATTCTCTTTAAAGTCACCTTAAGCACCTTCTAAACACCATTTTGCATCGTCTCATTCTCTTTAAAGTCACCTTAAGCACCTTCTAAACACCATTTTGCATCGTCTCATTCTCTTTAAAGTCACTTTAAGCACCTTCTAAACCTCATTTTGCATCGTCTCATTCTCTTTAAAGTCACCTTAAGCACCTTCTAAACACCATTTTGCATCGTCTCATTCTCTTTAAAGTCACTTTAAGCACCTTCTAAACCTCATTTTGCATCGTCTCATTCTCTTTAAAGTCACCTTAAGCACCTTCTAAACACCATTTTGCATCGTCTCATTCTCTTTAAAGTCACTTTAAGCACCTTCTAAACCTCATTTTGCATCGTCTCATTCTCTTTAAAGTCACCTTAAGCACCTTCTAAACACCATTTTGCATCGTCTCATTCTCTTTAAAGTCACTTTAAGCACCTTCTAAACCTCATTTTGCATCGTCTCATTCTCTTTAAAGTCACTTTAAGCACCTTCTAAACACCATTTTGCATCGTCTCATTCTCTTTAAAGTCACTTTAAGCACCTTCTAAACCTCATTTTGCATCGTCTCATTCTCTTTAAAGTCACCTTAAGCACCTTCTAAACACCATTTTGCATCGTCTCATTCTCTTTTAAGTCACTTTAAGCACCTTCTAAACACCATTTTGCATCGTCTCATTCTCTTTAAAGTCACTTTAAGCACCTTCTAAACCTCATTTTGCATCGTCTCATTCTCTTTAAAGTCACCTTAAGCACCTTCTAAACCTCATTTTGCATCGTCTCATTCTCTTTAAAGTCACTTTAAGCACCTTCTAAACACCATTTTGCATCGTCTCATTCTCTTTAAAGTCATTTAGCGTGTTCTTTTCTCACAAATTAATAGAACCGTTCGCGACGAAGTTTGAGATCGGAAAAGGTCGAATTTTATTCCTACTTCCTAAATTACGCTAAGCACACTACTACATGTTTAAAGTTAAAATTCAATATTTCAATTCGTTTGATGTAACGCACATTTTTATAAAACCTACAGTGCTGTGCGCAATTGTAAGGCTGCCACAATACTCCCCTCCTAGACTAGGATCCCTCTACTGGTATCTGGAAGGGATAATAACTCGTCTGCCAGAGCGAGTTACTCTAGTCGGTGGAATCTCGGCAGGAGTTGTGGCTGCTGGTTCTGTTGACGCTGGCTGTTCACTGCATACGTACGCGGGTTTCAAACGGTCGATCGAAATGTTGACTTCACGTCCCCGTATGCTCAATTTGAAAAACTTTTCTGTTCGATTAAGAATCTCGAATGGTCCTTCATACGGAGACGATAACGATGGTCTTATTGAATCGTTGCGAACGAAGACGCTCTTACATGTTCGCAGGTCCTGGTGCATGAAAATGTTTCGCTTCCCGTGCCTGGCAGTCTCTTGGGGGCGAAGATCACGCATAGTCGATCGGAGTTTAGCGACGAATTCTGTTTCGTTAGGTCTCTGCAGGTTGTCAACAAAAAATTCAGACGGTATCTTGAGAGTCGTACCGTATACCATTTCAGCAGGCGAAGTTTTGATGTCCTCTTTGTAGGTTGTCCGTAATCCAAGTAAAATTATCGGTAGATGTTGACTCCAGTAGTTGGGATCGTGGCAAAGGATCGACGACTTAAGGGTCCTATGCCATCGTTCGATGATTCCATTAGACTGGGGGTGGTAGGCAGTCGTGCGCAGGTGTTTAGATCCGATCAAACGAGTCAATTCGGTGAAGAGCGATGATTCGAATTGTCGTCCTTGATCAGACGATATGTAGGCGGGAACACCGAATCGGGATATCCATCCGGAGACTAGAGCTTCGGCGATTGTAGACGCGGTCATGTCCGGCATGGGGAATGCTTCCGGCCACCGAGTGAACCTATCGATGACTGTAAGACAGTAACAGTTTCCTTTACTCGGAGGGAAGGGTCCCACGATGTCGATATTAATGTGCGAAAATCGGCTGTCCGGTGCTGGGTATCGCGCTATTGGCGACTGCGTATGTCGGGTCACTTTCGAGCGTTGATATTGGAGGCAGTTTCTGGCGAAGGCGATGCTGTGCTTTCGAATGTTCGGCCAAACAAATCTCTCAGTCATTAATTTGGCTGTTGCACGAGTGCCAGGGTGGGATAGATGATGCGTTGCCTGGAGTGCTGCGTTGCGAAACCGCTTTGTAATGAAAGGACGAATGCTGTCACTCGAACAATCACAAAGCAGTTGATGCTTTCCGCCTGGAACCGAAAAATATTTTAGAATCAATGAAGATTTAATTTTACCCTGCTGAATATCCTGTAGTTCGCCGTCGGTCTTTTGGTCCTCAGCTAGCGCGTCGAAATCAAGCACTGGTACAGTTTGGATGCTTTCGATGCGAGAGAGTAGGTCTGCTACGATGTTGTCCTTGCCCACTATGTGCCTGATGTCTGTCGTTAATTGCCCGATGAAGTCCAATTGGCGAACTTGTCTGTTGGATGCTTTATCAAGCTTCTGCTGGAAAGCGTAGATGATCGGTTTATGGTCTGTGTATATGTGGCAACTCCGTCCTTCTAACATAAACTTGAAGTGCCGCACTGCGAGGAATATCGCAGTGAGTTCACGATCGTATGTACTGTAGCGTAGTTGAGCGGGGTTAAACTTTTTCGAAAAAAATCCAAGCGGCTGAACCTTATCATCGACAATTTGGTGAAGGACCGCACCTGCGGCGATATCTGAAGCGTCAACCCAGAGGGACAATTCTCCTGTTTTAACGGGGTGCGCCAGTAGGGTTGCTTCGGCGAGTTGAGTTTTGCATTTCTCAAATGCAGCTTTTGTTTCGTCGGTCCACTTCAACGGCGTACGATCGTTTCGCTTATTGCCAGGTGTCATTGCTAATAACGGTATTTGCGTTTGGATTGCGTTCGGTATGAATCGTCGATAAAAGTTAATCAAGGCTAAGAATTTTTTTAGTTGCTTAACTGTAGACGGCAGCTTGAAGTTTTTAACGACCTCGACGCGATCCGAAAGTGGACGGATTCCTTCGGTGGAGACGGAATGTCCCAGAAAGTTTATGTTTTCTCGTCCCAGTTCGCTTTTAGCAACGTTTATCGTTAAGTTATGCTGCTTGAGTCTCTCAAATAGCAAGCGCAAATGTTCTCTGTGCTCCTCTAGTGATGACGACGCGATGAACAGATCATCGATGTAGGGAAAGATGAAATCAAAACCGCGAACAACTTCGTGTATGAGGCGTTGAAAGGTTTGAGCTGCATTTCTTAGCCCAAAAGTCATAAAAGAGAATTCAAAGAGTCCAAAAGGAGTGGTGATGGCCGTTTTCGGGATGTCGTCAGGATGGATAGGAACTTGATGAAACGCCTTCTGCAAGTCAACTTTTGAAAAAATAGTTTTACCTTGCAAGTTCGACGTAAAATCCTGAAGGTACGGTAGGGGGTACCGATCCGGAATGGTCTGCGCGTTTAAGGCGCGGTAATCCCCGCATGGTCGCCAAGAACCATCTGCTTTCTTAACCATGTGGAGGGGGCTGGCCCAATTACTACTCGACGGTCTGCAAATCCCGAGCTTCATTAAGTTTTCAAACTCCGCACGAGCTGCTTCTAACTTGTCCGGTGACAAGCGTCGCGGTCGAGCATAAACAGGTTGGCCAGTAGTCTCGATGCGGTGGCAAGTCGACGATCCGTTGACTGCTCCCGGGGTAGCGGGACGGGTAATTGTCGGGAAATCGGCTAATAGATCTGCATACGGCGATACTTCACAAAACGTTTTTACGGAAAGCGTGCTGGTTTTGTCGAGTGATCCGCTTGACTCGAGATAGGTGGTGTTATCGATGAGACGATTGCGTTTTAAGTCGATTAATAGATCGTAGTGACTTAAAAAATCTGCACCTATTATTCCTGATTGCACGTCCGCAATCATAAAGTTCCATAAGAACTCTCGACGAAGACCAAGATTTATTTTCAATAGTACTTCTCCGTAAACTTTTATGGGTGTTCCATTCGCGGCAAACAATTTTAAAGAAGAGGGCTTCACTTTCGCTGAATGTATTCCTCGCGGCACCACGGATACGTCTGCTCCCGTGTCGATCAGAAACTGTTTCCTGGTGGTCGAATCCGTTACCCGTAAGCGAAAGATTGTGGCAGTGGTGGATTGTTCGCCGATGTCCCCCACTGCTTCAGCTGAGCAACCTCATTCTTGGCTTGTTGGACCACGTGCACCGGCGGTGCATGGTTTTCGGCACCTTCGGGCGTCGTTCCCGAACTTTCTATGGTACCAACAAGGTCCGTTCGAAGGATCTCTTTCGTGACGACTTTTGTTCCATTCTCCGCCACGAGAATGTGAACGCGATCGCCCACGTGTATTTTTTCCGGTGTGCAATACTTTATCCAATCGCTTAGATAACGATGCGATTTCACGAGTAAGCTCCGCAATTGGGTCAATGACCGCTTTTTCTCGAACAGGTGTCGTTGGTGTCGGCGTTTGCACGTGATCGATGGCGTCCACTCTACGAAGGCCCATTGAATCAACGATGGCATCGGCTATTGTTATCTTGTCCGACGCATCGCCTCGAGAAGCAATGACCGCTACCTGTGCATGCGGCGGCAGCCTAGCAGCCCACAAATCCAGCAATACCGTTTCGCCTAAAGCATTGCCTGCCACACGCTTCATCTCGTTGAACAATTGGCTGGGCTTTTGATCTCCTAACGGTAATTCTGATAGTACACGTTGGAGGCGGCGCTGTTGGCTATCGGCAAAATATTCGATCAATTTGCGTTTTATATACGAATATTTTTCACTTGCCGGTGTTCCATCGATAATGGAGCGCAACTCGGTTAGCTTGTTGGGCGGCACTTGCGCCATTACGATATTGTACCGACGTGCGTCATGCATGGAACTAATGCCCGATGCTGCAAACCAAAATTCCAACGAGAGGAAATAAGTCTCGATATTGGTATCCATCATGCTGGGCGGGTTTATTCTTGGCACTTTAACAGATTCGACGAACGGTTCCGCGTGCCCGCTGACACCTTCAGCGACAGGAGTTTTATTGTCTTCGGTTGCCATGTCACTTTTTGTAGATTTTTTATTCACAGGGTCGTCGCTTTAGCGTGTTCTTTTCTCACAAATTAATAGAACCGTTCGCGACGAAGTTTGAGATCGGAAAAGGTCGAATTTTATTCCTACTTCCTAAATTACGCTAAGCACACTACTACATGTTTAAAGTTAAAATTCAATATTTCAATTCGTTTGATGTAACGCACATTTTTATAAAACCTACAGTGCTGTGCGCAATTGTAAGGCTGCCACAGTCACTTTAAGCACCTTCTAAACCTCATTTTGCATCGTCTCATTCTCTTTAAAGTCACTTTAAGCACCTTCTAAACACCATTTTGCATCGTCTCATTCTCTTTAAAGTCACTTTAAGCACCTTCTAAACACCATTTTGCATCGTCTCATTCTCTTTAAAGTCACCTTAAGCACCTTCTAAACCTCATTTTGCATCGTCTCATTCTCTTTAAAGTCACCTTAAGCACCTTCTAAACCTCATTTTGCATCGTCTCATTCTCTTTAAAGTCACTTTAAGCACCTTCTAAACCTCATTTTGCATCGTCTCATTCTCTTCAAAGTCACTTTAAGCACCTTCTAAACCTCATTTTGCATCGTCTCATTCTCTTTAAAGTCACCTTAAGCACCTTCTAAACACCATTTTGCATCGTCTCATTCTCTTTAAAGTCACTTTAAGCACCTTCTAAACACCATTTTGCATCGTCTCATTCTCTTTAAAGTCACTTTAAGCACCTTCTAAACACCATTTTGCATCGTCTCATTCTCTTTAAAGTCACTTTAAGCACCTTCTAAACCTCATTTTGCATCGTCTCATTCTCTTTAAAGTCACTTTAAGCACCTTCTAAAGACCATTTTGCATCGTCTCATTCTCTTTAAAGTCACTTTAAGCACCTTCTAAACACCATTTTGCATCGTCTCATTCTCTTTAAAGTCACTTTAAGCACCTTCTAAACCTCATTTTGCATCGTCTCATTCTCTTTAAAGTCACCTTAAGCACCTTCTAAACACCATTTTGCATCGTCTCATTCTCTTTTAAGTCACTTTAAGCACCTTCTAAACACCATTTTGCATCGTCTCATTCTCTTTAAAGTCACTTTAAGCACCTTCTAAACCTCATTTTGCATCGTCTCATTCTCTTTAAAGTCACTTTAAGCACCTTCTAAACCTCATTTTGCATCGTCTCATTCTCTTTAAAGTCACTTTAAGCACCTTCTAAACCTCATTTTGCATCGTCTCATTCTCTTTAAAGTCACTTTAAGCACCTTCTAAACACCATTTTGCATCGTCTCATTCTCTTTAAAGTCACCTTAAGCACCTTCTAAACACCATTTTGCATCGTCTCATTCTCTTTAAAGTCACTTTAAGCACCTTCTAAACACCATTTTGCATCGTCTCATTCTCTTTAAAGTCACTTTAAGCACCTTCTAAACCTCATTTTGCATCGTCTCATTCTCTTTAAAGTCACTTTAAGCACCTTCTAAAGACCATTTTGCATCGTCTCATTCTCTTTAAAGTCACTTTAAGCACCTTCTAAACACCATTTTGCATCGTCTCATTCTCTTTAAAGTCACTTTAAGCACCTTCTAAACCTCATTTTGCATCGTCTCATTCTCTTTAAAGTCACCTTAAGCACCTTCTAAACACCATTTTGCATCGTCTCATTCTCTTTAAAGTCACTTTAAGCACCTTCTAAACCTCATTTTGCATCGTCTCATTCTCTTTAAAGTCACTTTAAGCACCTTCTAAACCTCATTTTGCATCGTCTCATTCTCTTTAAAGTAACTTTAAGCACCTTCTAAACACCATTTTGCATCGTCTCATTCTCTTTAAAGTCACTTTAAGCACCTTCTAAACCTCATTTTGCATCGTCTCATTCTCTTTAAAGTCACCTTAAGCACCTTCTAAACACCATTTTGCATCGTCTCATTCTCTTTAAAGTCACTTTAAGCACCTTCTAAACCTCATTTTGCATCGTCTCATTCTCTTTAAAGTCACCTTAAGCACCTTCTTAACCTCATTTTGCATCGTCTCATTCTCTTTAAAGTCACCTTAAGCACCTTCTAAACCTCATTTTGCATCGTCTCATTCTCTTTAAAGTCACTTTAAGCACCTTCTAAACCTCATTTTGCATCGTCTCATTCTCTTTAAAGTCACCTTAAGCACCTTCTAAAGACCATTTTGCATCGTCTCATTCTCTTTAAAGTCACTTTAAGCACCTTCTAAACACCATTTTGCATCGTCTCATTCTCTTTAAAGTCACTTTAAGCACCTTCTAAACCTCATTTTGCATCGTCTCATTCTCTTTAAAGTCACTTTAAGCACCTTCTAAACCTCATTTTGCATCGTCTCATTCTCTTTAAAGTCACCTTAAGCACCTTCTAAACCTCATTTTGCATCGTCTCATTCTCTTTAAAGTCACCTTAAGCACCTTTCAAACCTCATTTTGCATCGTCTCATTCTCTTTAAAGTCACTTTAAGCACCTTCTAAACCTCATTTTGCATTGCTCATTCTCTTTAAAGTCACTTTAAGCACCTTCTAAACACCATTTTGCATCGTCTCATTCTCTTTAAAGTCACTTTAAGCACCTTCTAAACCTCATTTTGCATCGTCTCATTCTCTTTAAAGTCACCTTAAGCACCTTCTAAACACCATTTTGCATCGTCTCATTCTCTTTAAAGTCACTTTAAGCACCTTCTAAAGACCATTTTGCATCGTCTCATTCTCTTTAAAGTCACTTTAAGCACCTTCTAAACCTCATTTTGCATCGTCTCATTCTCTTTAAAGTCACTTTAAGCACCTTCTAAACACCATTTTGCATCGTCTCATTCTCTTTAAAGTCACTTTAAGCACCTTCTAAACCTCATTTTGCATCGTCTCATTCTCTTTAAAGTCACTTTAAGCACCTTCTAAACCTCATTTTGCATCGTCTCATTCTCTTTAAAGTCACTTTAAGCACCTTCTAAACCTCATTTTGCATCGTCTCATTCTCTTTAAAGTCACTTTAAGCACCTTCTAAACCTCATTTTGCATCGTCTCATTCTCTTTAAAGTCACTTTAAGCACCTTCTAAACCTCATTTTGCATCGTCTCATTCTCTTTAAAGTCACCTTAAGCACCTTCTAAACACCATTTTGCATCGTCTCATTCTCTTTAAAGTCACCTTAAGCACCTTCTAAACACCATTTTGCATCGTCTCATTCTCTTTAAAGTCACCTTAAGCACCTTCTAAACACCATTTTGCATCGTCTCATTCTCTTTAAAGTCACTTTAAGCACCTTCTAAACCTCATTTTGCATCGTCTCATTCTCTTTAAAGTCACCTTAAGCACCTTCTAAACACCATTTTGCATCGTCTCATTCTCTTTAAAGTCACTTTAAGCACCTTCTAAACCTCATTTTGCATCGTCTCATTCTCTTTAAAGTCACCTTAAGCACCTTCTAAACACCATTTTGCATCGTCTCATTCTCTTTAAAGTCACTTTAAGCACCTTCTAAACCTCATTTTGCATCGTCTCATTCTCTTTAAAGTCACCTTAAGCACCTTCTAAACACCATTTTGCATCGTCTCATTCTCTTTAAAGTCACCTTAAGCACCTTCTAAACCTCATTTTGCATCGTCTCATTCTCTTTAAAGTCACTTTAAGCACCTTCTAAACACCATTTTGCATCGTCTCATTCTCTTTAAAGTCACTTTAAGCACCTTCTAAAACCTCATTTTGCATCGTCTCATTCTCTTTAAAGTCACCTTAAGCACCTTCTAAACACCATTTTGCATCGTCTCATTCTCTTTTAAGTCACCTTAAGCACCTTCTAAACACCATTTTGCATCGTCTCATTCTCTTTAAAGTCACTTTAAGCACCTTCTAAACCTCATTTTGCATCGTCTCATTCTCTTTAAAGTCACCTTAAGCACCTTCTAAACCTCATTTTGCATCGTCTCATTCTCTTTAAAGTCACTTTAAGCACCTTCTAAACACCATTTTGCATCGTCTCATTCTCTTTAAAGTCACTTTAAGCACCTTCTAAACCTCATTTTGCATCGTCTCATTCTCTTTAAAGTCACTTTAAGCACCTTCTAAACCTCATTTTGCATCGTCTCATTCTCTTTAAAGTCACTTTAAGCACCTTCTAAACACCATTTTGCATCGTCTCATTCTCTTTAAAGTCACCTTAAGCACCTTCTAAACCTCATTTTGCATCGTCTCATTCTCTTTAAAGTCACCTTAAGCACCTTCTAAACCTCATTTTGCATCGTCTCATTCTCTTTAAAGTCACTTTAAGCACCTTCTAAACCTCATTTTGCATCGTCTCATTCTCTTCAAAGTCACTTTAAGCACCTTCTAAACCTCATTTTGCATCGTCTCATTCTCTTCAAAGTCACCTTAAGCACCTTCTAAACACCATTTTGCATCGTCTCATTCTCTTTAAAGTCACCTTAAGCACCTTCTAAACACCATTTTGCATCGTCTCATTCTCTTTAAAGTCACTTTAAGCACCTTCTAAACACCATTTTGCATCGTCTCATTCTCTTTAAAGTCACTTTAAGCACCTTCTAAACCTCATTTTGCATCGTCTCATTCTCTTTAAAGTCACTTTAAGCACCTTCTAAAGACCATTTTGCATCGTCTCATTCTCTTTAAAGTCACTTTAAGCACCTTCTAAACACCATTTTGCATCGTCTCATTCTCTTTAAAGTCACTTTAAGCACCTTCTAAACCTCATTTTGCATCGTCTCATTCTCTTTAAAGTCACCTTAAGCACCTTCTAAACACCATTTTGCATCGTCTCATTCTCTTTTAAGTCACTTTAAGCACCTTCTAAACACCATTTTGCATCGTCTCATTCTCTTTTAAGTCACTTTAAGCACCTTCTAAACCTCATTTTGCATCGTCTCATTCTCTTTAAAGTCACTTTAAGCACCTTCTAAACCTCATTTTGCATCGTCTCATTCTCTTTAAAGTCACTTTAAGCACCTTCTAAACCTCATTTTGCATCGTCTCATTCTCTTTAAAGTCACTTTAAGCACCTTCTAAACACCATTTTGCATCGTCTCATTCTCTTTAAAGTCACCTTAAGCACCTTCTAAACACCATTTTGCATCGTCTCATTCTCTTTAAAGTCACTTTAAGCACCTTCTAAACACCATTTTGCATCGTCTCATTCTCTTTTAAGTCACTTTAAGCACCTTCTAAACACCATTTTGCATCGTCTCATTCTCTTTAAAGTCACTTTAAGCACCTTCTAAACCTCATTTTGCATCGTCTCATTCTCTTTAAAGTCACTTTAAGCACCTTCTAAAGACCATTTTGCATCGTCTCATTCTCTTTAAAGTCACTTTAAGCACCTTCTAAACACCATTTTGCATCGTCTCATTCTCTTTAAAGTCACTTTAAGCACCTTCTAAACCTCATTTTGCATCGTCTCATTCTCTTTAAAGTCACCTTAAGCACCTTCTAAACACCATTTTGCATCGTCTCATTCTCTTTAAAGTCACTTTAAGCACCTTCTAAACCTCATTTTGCATCGTCTCATTCTCTTTAAAGTCACTTTAAGCACCTTCTAAACCTCATTTTGCATCGTCTCATTCTCTTTAAAGTCACTTTAAGCACCTTCTTAACACCATTTTGCATCGTCTCATTCTCTTTAAAGTCACTTTAAGCACCTTCTAAACCTCATTTTGCATCGTCTCATTCTCTTTAAAGTCACTTTAAGCACCTTCTAAACCTCATTTTGCATCGTCTCATTCTCTTTAAAGTCACCTTAAGCACCTTCTAAACCTCATTTTGCATCGTCTCATTCTCTTTAAAGTCACCTTAAGCACCTTCTAAACACCATTTTGCATCGTCTCATTCTCTTTAAAGTCACCTTAAGCACCTTCTAAAGACCATTTTGCATCGTCTCATTCTCTTTAAAGTCACTTTAAGCACCTTCTAAACCTCATTTTGCATCGTCTCGTTCTCTTTAAAGTCACTTTAAGCACCTTCTAAACACCATTTTGCATCGTCTCATTCTCTTTAAAGTCACTTTAAGCACCTTCTAAACACCATTTTGCATCGTCTCATTCTCTTTAAAGTCACCTTAAGCACCTTCTAAACTCATTTTGCATCGTCTCATTCTCTTTAAAGTCACTTTAAGCACCTTCTAAACACCATTTTGCATCGTCTCATTCTCTTTAAAGTCACCTTAAGCACCTTCTAAACCTCATTTTGCATCGTCTCATTCTCTTTAAAGTCACTTTAAGCACCTTCTAAACCTCATTTTGCATCGTCTCATTCTCTTTAAAGTCACCTTAAGCACCTTCTAAACACCATTTTGCATCGTCTCATTCTCTTTAAAGTCACTTTAAGCACCTTCTAAACACCATTTTGCATCGTCTCATTCTCTTTAAAGTCACCTTAAGCACCTTCTAAACCTCATTTTGCATCGTCTCATTCTCTTTAAAGTCACCTTAAGCACCTTCTTAACCTCATTTTGCATCGTCTCATTCTCTTTAAAGTCACCTTAAGCACCTTCTAAACACCATTTTGCATCGTCTCATTCTCTTTAAAGTCACCTTAAGCACCTTCTAAACACCATTTTGCATCGTCTCATTCTCTTTAAAGTCACTTTAAGCACCTTCCAAACCTCATTTTGCATCGTCTCATTCTCTTTAAAGTCACCTTAAGCACCTTCTAAACACCATTTTGCATCGTCTCATTCTCTTTAAAGTCACTTTAAGCACCTTCTAAACACCATTTTGCATCGTCTCATTCTCTTTAAAGTCACTTTAAGCACCTTCTAAACCTCATTTTGCATCGTCTCATTCTCTTTAAAGTCACTTTAAGCACCTTCTAAACCTCATTTTGCATCGTCTCATTCTCTTTAAAGTCACTTTAAGCACCTTCTAAACCTCATTTTGCATCGTCTCATTCTCTTTAAAGTCACTTTAAGCACCTTCTAAACACCATTTTGCATCGTCTCATTCTCTTTAAAGTCACTTTAAGCACCTTCTAAACCTCATTTTGCATCGTCTCATTCTCTTTAAAGTCACCTTAAGCACCTTCTAAAGACCATTTTGCATCGTCTCATTCTCTTTAAAGTCAATTTAAGCACCTTCTAAACCTCATTTTGCATCGTCTCATTCTCTTTAAAGTCAATTTAAGCACCTTCTAAACACCATTTTGCATCGTCTCATTCTCTTTAAAGTCACTTTAAGCACCTTCTAAACCTCATTTTGCATCGTCTCATTCTCTTTAAAGTCACTTTAAGCACCTTCTAAACACCATTTTGCATCGTCTCATTCTCTTTAAAGTCACTTTAAGCACCTTCTAAACCTCATTTTGCATCGTCTCATTCTCTTTAAAGTCACCTTAAGCACCTTCTAAACCTCATTTTGCATCGTCTCATTCTCTTTAAAGTCACCTTAAGCACCTTCTAAACCTCATTTTGCATCGTCTCATTCTCTTTAAAGTCACCTTAAGCACCTTCTAAACACCATTTTGCATCGTCTCATTCTCTTTAAAGTCACTTTAAGCACCTTCTAAACCTCATTTTGCATCGTCTCATTCTCTTTAAAGTCACTTTAAGCACCTTCTAAACACCATTTTGCATCGTCTCATTCTCTTTAAAGTCACTTTAAGCACCTTCTAAAGACCATTTTGCATCGTCTCATTCTCTTTAAAGTCACTTTAAGCACCTTCTAAACCTCATTTTGCATCGTCTCATTCTCTTTAAAGTCACTTTAAGCACCTTCTAAGCCTCATTTTGCATCGTCTCATTCTCTTTAAAGTCACCTTAAGCACCTTCTAAACACCATTTTGCATCGTCTCATTCTCTTTAAAGTCACCTTAAGCACCTTCTAAACACCATTTTGCATCGTCTCATTCTCTTTAAAGTCACTTTAAGCACCTTCTAAACACCATTTTGCATCGTCTCATTCTCTTTAAAGTCACCTTAAGCACCTTCTAAACCTCATTTTGCATCGTCTCATTCTCTTTAAAGTCACTTTAAGCACCTTCTAAACCTCATTTTGCATCGTCTCATTCTCTTTAAAGTCACTTTAAGCACCTTCTAAACCTCATTTTGCATCGTCTCATTCTCTTTAAAGTCACTTTAAGCACCTTCTAAAGACCATTTTGCATCGTCTCATTCTCTTTAAAGTCACTTTAAGCACCTTCTAAACACCATTTTGCATCGTCTCATTCTCTTTAAAGTCACTTTAAGCACCTTCTAAACCTCATTTTGCATCGTCTCATTCTCTTTAAAGTCACCTTAAGCACCTTCTAAACCTCATTTTGCATCGTCTCATTCTCTTTAAAGTCACTTTAAGCACCTTCTAAACCTCATTTTGCATCGTCTCATTCTCTTTAAAGTCACCTTAAGCACCTTCTAAACACCATTTTGCATCGTCTCATTCTCTTTAAAGTCACCTTAAGCACCTTCTAAACACCATTTTGCATCGTCTCATTCTCTTTAAAGTCACCTTAAGCACCTTCTAAACACCATTTTGCATCGTCTCATTCTCTTTAAAGTCACCTTAAGCACCTTCTAAACACCATTTTGCATCGTCTCATTCTCTTTAAAGTCACTTTAAGCACCTTCTAAACCTCATTTTGCATCGTCTCATTCTCTTTAAAGTCACTTTAAGCACCTTCTAAACCTCATTTTGCATCGTCTCATTCTCTTTAAAGTCACTTTAAGCACCTTCTAAACACCATTTTGCATCGTCTCATTCTCTTTAAAGTCACTTTAAGCACCTTCTAAACACCATTTTGCATCGTCTCATTCTCTTTAAAGTCACCTTAAGCACCTTCTAAACCTCATTTTGCATCGTCTCATTCTCTTTAAAGTCACCTTAAGCACCTTCTAAACCTCATTTTGCATCGTCTCATTCTCTTTAAAGTCACTTTAAGCACCTTCTAAACCTCATTTTGCATCGTCTCATTCTCTTTAAAGTCACCTTAAGCACCTTCTAAACCTCATTTTGCATCGTCTCATTCTCTTTAAAGTCACCTTAAGCACCTTCTAAACCTCATTTTGCATCGTCTCATTCTCTTTAAAGTCACTTTAAGCACCTTCTAAACACCATTTTGCATCGTCTCATTCTCTTTAAAGTCACTTTAAGCACCTTCTAAACCTCATTTTGCATCGTCTCATTCTCTTTAAAGTCACTTTAAGCACCTTCTAAACACCATTTTGCATCGTCTCATTCTCTTTAAAGTCACTTTAAGCACCTTCTAAACACCATTTTGCATCGTCTCATTCTCTTTAAAGTCACCTTAAGCACCTTCTAAACCTCATTTTGCATCGTCTCATTCTCTTTAAAGTCACTTTAAGCACCTTCTAAACCTCATTTTGCATCGTCTCATTCTCTTTAAAGTCACTTTAAGCACCTTCTAAACCTCATTTTGCATCGTCTCATTCTCTTTAAAGTCACTTTAAGCACCTTCTAAACCTCATTTTGCATCGTCTCATTCTCTTTAAAGTCACCTTAAGCACCTTCTAAACACCATTTTGCATCGTCTCATTCTCTTTAAAGTCACTTTAAGCACCTTCTAAACACCATTTTGCATCGTCTCATTCTCTTTAAAGTCACTTTAAGCACCTTCTAAACACCATTTTGCATCGTCTCATTCTCTTTAAAGTCACGTTAAGCACCTTCTAAACCTCATTTTGCATCGTCTCATTCTCTTTAAAGTCACTTTAAGCACCTTCTAAAGACCATTTTGCATCGTCTCATTCTCTTTAAAGTCACTTTAAGCACCTTCTAAACACCATTTTGCATCGTCTCATTCTCTTTAAAGTCACTTTAAGCACCTTCTAAACCTCATTTTGCATCGTCTCATTCTCTTTAAAGTCACCTTAAGCACCTTCTAAACACCATTTTGCATCGTCTCATTCTCTTTAAAGTCACTTTAAGCACCTTCTAAACACCATTTTGCATCGTCTCATTCTCTTTAAAGTCACTTTAAGCACCTTCTAAACCTCATTTTGCATCGTCTCATTCTCTTTAAAGTCACTTTAAGCACCTTCTAAACCTCATTTTGCATCGTCTCATTCTCTTTAAAGTCACTTTAAGCACCTTCTAAACCTCATTTTGCATCGTCTCATTCTCTTTAAAGTCACTTTAAGCACCTTCTAAACACCATTTTGCATCGTCTCATTCTCTTTAAAGTCACCTTAAGCACCTTCTAAACACCATTTTGCATCGTCTCATTCTCTTTAAAGTCACTTTAAGCACCTTCTAAACACCATTTTGCATCGTCTCATTCTCTTTAAAGTCACTTTAAGCACCTTCTAAACACCATTTTGCATCGTCTCATTCTCTTTAAAGTCACTTTAAGCACCTTCTAAACCTCATTTTGCATCGTCTCATTCTCTTTAAAGTCACTTTAAGCACCTTCTAAAGACCATTTTGCATCGTCTCATTCTCTTTAAAGTCACTTTAAGCACCTTCTAAACACCATTTTGCATCGTCTCATTCTCTTTAAAGTCACTTTAAGCACCTTCTAAACCTCATTTTGCATCGTCTCATTCTCTTTAAAGTCACCTTAAGCACCTTCTAAACAACATTTTGCATCGTCTCATTCTCTTTAAAGTCACTTTAAGCACCTTCTAAACCTCATTTTGCATCGTCTCATTCTCTTTAAAGTCACTTTAAGCACCTTCTAAACCTCATTTTGCATCGTCTCATTCTCTTTAAAGTCACTTTAAGCACCTTCTAAACACCATTTTGCATCGTCTCATTCTCTTTAAAGTCACTTTAAGCACCTTCTAAACCTCATTTTGCATCGTCTCATTCTCTTTAAAGTCACTTTAAGCACCTTCTAAACCTCATTTTGCATCGTCTCATTCTCTTTAAAGTCACCTTAAGCACCTTCTAAACCTCATTTTGCATCGTCTCATTCTCTTTAAAGTCACCTTAAGCACCTTCTAAACACCATTTTGCATCGTCTCATTCTCTTTAAAGTCACCTTAAGCACCTTCTAAAGACCATTTTGCATCGTCTCATTCTCTTTAAAGTCACTTTAAGCACCTTCTAAACCTCATTTTGCATCGTCTCATTCTCTTTAAAGTCACTTTAAGCACCTTCTAAACACCATTTTGCATCGTCTCATTCTCTTTAAAGTCACTTTAAGCACCTTCTAAACACCATTTTGCATCGTCTCATTCTCTTTAAAGTCACCTTAAGCACCTTCTAAACCTCATTTTGCATCGTCTCATTCTCTTTAAAGTCACTTTAAGCACCTTCTAAACACCATTTTGCATCGTCTCATTCTCTTTAAAGTCACCTTAAGCACCTTCTAAACCTCATTTTGCATCGTCTCATTCTCTTTAAAGTCACTTTAAGCACCTTCTAAACCTCATTTTGCATCGTCTCATTCTCTTTAAAGTCACCTTAAGCACCTTCTAAACACCATTTTGCATCGTCTCATTCTCTTTAAAGTCACTTTAAGCACCTTCTAAACACCATTTTGCATCGTCTCATTCTCTTTAAAGTCACCTTAAGCACCTTCTAAACCTCATTTTGCATCGTCTCATTCTCTTTAAAGTCACCTTAAGCACCTTCTTAACCTCATTTTGCATCGTCTCATTCTCTTTAAAGTCACCTTAAGCACCTTCTAAACACCATTTTGCATCGTCTCATTCTCTTTAAAGTCACCTTAAGCACCTTCTAAACACCATTTTGCATCGTCTCATTCTCTTTAAAGTCACTTTAAGCACCTTCTAAACCTCATTTTGCATCGTCTCATTCTCTTTAAAGTCACCTTAAGCACCTTCTAAACACCATTTTGCATCGTCTCATTCTCTTTAAAGTCACTTTAAGCACCTTCTAAACACCATTTTGCATCGTCTCATTCTCTTTAAAGTCACTTTAAGCACCTTCTAAACCTCATTTTGCATCGTCTCATTCTCTTTAAAGTCACTTTAAGCACCTTCTAAACCTCATTTTGCATCGTCTCATTCTCTTTAAAGTCACTTTAAGCACCTTCTAAACCTCATTTTGCATCGTCTCATTCTCTTTAAAGTCACTTTAAGCACCTTCTAAACACCATTTTGCATCGTCTTTCTCTTTAAAGTCACTTTAAGCACCTTCTAAACCTCATTTTGCATCGTCTCATTCTCTTTAAAGTCACCTTAAGCACCTTCTAAAGACCATTTTGCATCGCTTCATTCTCTTTAAAGTCAATTTAAGCACCTTCTAAACCTCATTTTGCATCGTCTCATTCTCTTTAAAGTCAATTTAAGCACCTTCTAAACACCATTTTGCATCGTCTCATTCTCTTTAAAGTCACTTTAAGCACCTTCTAAACACCATTTTGCATCGTCTCATTCTCTTTAAAGTCACCTTAAGCACCTTCTAAACCTCATTTTGCATCGTCTCATTCTCTTTAAAGTCACTTTAAGCACCTTCTAAACACCATTTTGCATCGTCTCATTCTCTTTAAAGTCACCTTAAGCACCTTCTAAACACCATTTTGCATCGTCTCATTCTCTTTAAAGTCACTTTAAGCACCTTCTAAACACCATTTTGCATCGTCTCATTCTCTTTAAAGTCACCTTAAGCACCTTCTAAACACCATTTTGCATCGTCTCATTCTCTTTAAAGTCACCTTAAGCACCTTCTAAACACCATTTTGCATCGTCTCATTCTCTTTAAAGTCACTTTAAGCACCTTCTAAACACCATTTTGCATCGTCTCATTCTCTTTAAAGTCACTTTAAGCACCTTCTAAACCTCATTTTGCATCGTCTCATTCTCTTTAAAGTCACCTTAAGCACCTTCTAAACCTCATTTTGCATCGTCTCATTCTCTTTAAAGTCACCTTAAGCACCTTCTAAACCTCATTTTGCATCGTCTCATTCTCTTTAAAGTCACCTTAAGCACCTTCTAAACACCATTTTGCATCGTCTCATTCTCTTTAAAGTCACTTTAAGCACCTTCTAAACCTCATTTTGCATCGTCTCATTCTCTTTAAAGTCACTTTAAGCACCTTCTAAACACCATTTTGCATCGTCTCATTCTCTTTAAAGTCACTTTAAGCACCTTCTAAAGACCATTTTGCATCGTCTCATTCTCTTTAAAGTCACTTTAAGCACCTTCTAAACCTCATTTTGCATCGTCTCATTCTCTTTAAAGTCACTTTAAGCACCTTCTAAACCTCATTTTGCATCGTCTCATTCTCTTTAAAGTCACCTTAAGCACCTTCTAAACACCATTTTGCATCGTCTCATTCTCTTTAAAGTCACCTTAAGCACCTTTTAAACACCATTTTGCACCGTCTCATTCTCTTTAAAGTCACTTTAAGCACCTTCTAAACACCATTTTGCATCGTCTCATTCTCTTTAAAGTCACCTTAAGCACCTTCTAAACCTCATTTTGCATCGTCTCATTCTCTTTAAAGTCACTTTAAGCACCTTCTAAACCTCATTTTGCATCGTCTCATTCTCTTTAAAGTCACTTTAAGCACCTTCTAAACCTCATTTTGCATCGTCTCATTCTCTTTAAAGTCACTTTAAGCACCTTCTAAAGACCATTTTGCATCGTCTCATTCTCTTTAAAGTCACTTTAAGCACCTTCTAAACACCATTTTGCATCGTCTCATTCTCTTTAAAGTCACTTTAAGCACCTTCTAAACCTCATTTTGCATCGTCTCATTCTCTTTAAAGTCACCTTAAGCACCTTCTAAACCTCATTTTGCATCGTCTCATTCTCTTTAAAGTCACTTTAAGCACCTTCTAAACCTCATTTTGCATCGTCTCATTCTCTTTAAAGTCACTTTAAGCACCTTCTAAACCTCATTTTGCATCGTCTCATTCTCTTTAAAGTCACTTTAAGCACCTTCTAAAGACCATTTTGCATCGTCTCATTCTCTTTAAAGTCACTTTAAGCACCTTCTAAACACCATTTTGCATCGTCTCATTCTCTTTAAAGTCACCTTAAGCACCTTCTAAACACCATTTTGCATCGTCTCATTCTCTTTAAAGTCACTTTAAGCACCTTCTAAACACCATTTTGCATCGTCTCATTCTCTTAAAGTCACCTTAAGCACCTTCTAAACCTCATTTTGCATCGTCTCATTCTCTTTAAAGTCACCTTAAGCACCTTTCAAACCTCATTTTGCATCGTCTCATTCTCTTTAAAGTCACTTTAAGCACCTTCTAAACCTCATTTTGCATCGTCTCATTCTCTTTAAAGTCACTTTAAGCACCTTCTAAACACCATTTTGCATCGTCTCATTCTCTTTAAAGTCACTTTAAGCACCTTCTAAACCTCATTTTGCATCGTCTTATTCTCTTTAAAGTCACTTTAAGCACCATCTAAACACCATTTTGCATCGTCTCATTCTCTTTAAAGTCACTTTAAGCACCTTCTAAACCTCATTTTGCATCGTCTCATTCTCTTTAAAGTCACCTTAAGCACCTTCTAAACACCATTTTGCATCGTCTCATTCTCTTTAAAGTCACCTTAAGCACCTTCTAAACACCATTTTGCATCGTCTCATTCTCTTTAAAGTCACTTTAAGCACCTTCTAAACACCATTTTGCATCGTCTCATTCTCTTTAAAGTCACCTTAAGCACCTTCTAAACACCATTTTGCATCGTCTCATTCTCTTAAAGTCACTTTAAGCACCTTCTAAACCTCATTTTGCATCGTCTCATTCTCTTTAAAGTCACTTTAAGCACCTTCTAAACCTCATTTTGCATCGTCTCATTCTCTTTAAAGTCACCTTAAGCACCTTCTAAACACCATTTTGCATCGTCTCATTCTCTTTAAAGTCACCTTAAGCACCTTCTAAACACCATTTTGCATCGTCTCATTCTCTTTAAAGTCACCTTAAGCACCTTCTAAACACCATTTTGCATCGTCTCATTCTCTTTAAAGTCACTTTAAGCACCTTCTAAACACCATTTTGCATCGTCTCATTCTCTTTAAAGTCACCTTAAGCACCTTCTAAACCTCATTTTGCATCGTCTCATTCTCTTTAAAGTCACCTTAAGCACCTTTCAAACCTCATTTTGCATCGTCTCATTCTCTTTAAAGTCACTTTAAGCACCTTCTAAACCTCATTTTGCATCGTCTCATTCTCTTTAAAGTCACTTTAAGCACCTTCTAAACACCATTTTGCATCGTCTCATTCTCTTTAAAGTCACTTTAAGCACCTTCTAAACCTCATTTTGCATCGTCTTATTCTCTTTAAAGTCACTTTAAGCACCATCTAAACACCATTTTGCATCGTCTCATTCTCTTTAAAGTCACTTTAAGCACCTTCTAAACCTCATTTTGCATCGTCTCATTCTCTTTAAAGTCACCTTAAGCACCTTCTAAACACCATTTTGCATCGTCTCATTCTCTTTAAAGTCACCTTAAGCACCTTCTAAACACCATTTTGCATCGTCTCATTCTCTTTAAAGTCACTTTAAGCACCTTCTAAACACCATTTTGCATCGTCTCATTCTCTTTAAAGTCACCTTAAGCACCTTCTAAACACCATTTTGCATCGTCTCATTCTCTTTAAAGTCACTTTAAGCACCTTCTAAACCTCATTTTGCATCGTCTCATTCTCTTTAAAGTCACTTTAAGCACCTTCTAAACCTCATTTTGCATCGTCTCATTCTCTTTAAAGTCACCTTAAGCACCTTCTAAACACCATTTTGCATCGTCTCATTCTCTTTAAAGTCACCTTAAGCACCTTCTAAACACCATTTTGCATCGTCTCATTCTCTTTAAAGTCACCTTAAGCACCTTCTAAACCTCATTTTGCATCGTCTCATTCTCTTTAAAGTCACCTTAAGCACCTTCTAAACACCATTTTGCATCGTCTCATTCTCTTTAAAGTCACTTTAAGCACCTTCTAAACACCATTTTGCATCGTCTCATTCTCTTTAAAGTCACCTTAAGCATCTTCTAAACCTCATTTTGCATCGTCTCATTCTCTTTAAAGTCACCTTAAGCACCTTCTAAACACCATTTTGCATCGTCTCATTCTCTTTAAAGTCACTTTAAGCACCTTCTAAACACCATTTTGCATCGTCTCATTCTCTTTAAGTCACCTTAAGCACCTTCTTAACCTCATTTTGCATCGTCTCATTCTCTTTAAAGTCACTTTAAGCACCTTCTAAACACCATTTTGCATCGTCTCATTCTCTTTAAAGTCACTTTAAGCACCTTCTAAACACCATTTTGCATCGTCTCATTCTCTTTAAAGTCACTTTAAGCACCTTCTAAACCTCATTTTGCATCGTCTCATTCTCTTTAAAGTCACTTTAAGCACCTTCTAAACACCATTTTGCATCGTCTCATTCTCTTTAAAGTCACTTTAAGCACCTTCTAAACCTCATTTTGTATCGTCTCATTCTCTTTAAAGTCACTTTAAGCACCTTCTAAACCTCATTTTGCATCGTCTCATTCTCTTTAAAGTCACCTTAAGCACCTTCTAAACACCATTTTGCATCGTCTCATTCTCTTTAAAGTCACCTTAAGCACCTTCTAAACACCATTTTGCATCGTCTCATTCTCTTTAAAGTCACTTTAAGCACCTTCTAAACACCATTTTGCATCGTCTCATTCTCTTTAAAGTCACTTTAAGCACCTTCTAAACCTCATTTTGCATCGTCTCATTCTCTTTAAAGTCACTTTAAGCACCTTCTAAACCTCATTTTGCATCGTCTCATTCTCTTTAAAGTCACTTTAAGCACCTTCTTAACCTCATTTTGCATCGTCTCATTCTCTTTAAAGTCACTTTAAGCACCTTCTAAACCTCATTTTGCATCGTCTCATTCTCTTTAAAGTCACTTTAAGCACCTTCTAAACCTCATTTTGCATCGTCTCATTCTCTTTAAAGTCACTTTAAGCACCTTCTAAACACCATTTTGCATCGTCTCATTCTCTTTAAAGTCACTTTAAGCACCTTCTAAACCTCATTTTGCATCGTCTCATTCTCTTTAAAGTCACCTTAAGCACCTTCTAAACCTCATTTTGCATCGTCTCATTCTCTTTAAAGTCACTTTAAGCACCTTCTAAACCTCATTTTGCATCGTCTCATTCTCTTTAAAGTCACCTTAAGCACCTTTCAAACCTCATTTTGCATCGTCTCATTCTCTTTAAAGTCACCTTAAGCACCTTCTAAACACCATTTTGCATCGTCTCATTCTCTTTAAAGTCACTTTAAGCACCTTCTAAACCTCATTTTGCATCGTCTCATTCTCTTTAAAGTCACTTTAAGCACCTTCTAAACCTCATTTTGCATCGTCTCATTCTCTTTAAAGTCACCTTAAGCACCTTCTAAACACCATTTTGCATCGTCTCATTCTCTTTAAAGTCACCTTAAGCACCTTCTAAACACCATTTTGCATCGTCTCATTCTCTTTAAAGTCACCTTAAGCACCTTCTAAAGACCATTTTGCATCGTCTCATTCTCTTTAAAGTCACTTTAAGCACCTTCTAAACCTCATTTTGCATCGTCTCATTCTCTTTAAAGTCACTTTAAGCACCTTCTAAACACCATTTTGCATCGTCTCATTCTCTTTAAAGTCACTTTAAGCACCTTCTAAACCTCATTTTGCATCGTCTCATTCTCTTTAAAGTCACTTTAAGCACCTTCTAAACCTCATTTTGCATCGTCTCATTCTCTTTAAAGTCACCTTAAGCACCTTCTAAACACCATTTTGCATCGTCTCATTCTCTTTAAAGTCACTTTAAGCACCTCTAAACCTCATTTTGCATCGTCTCATTCTCTTTAAAGTCACCTTAAGCACCTTCTAAACACCATTTTGCATCGTCTCATTCTCTTTAAAGTCACTTTAAGCACCTTCTAAACCTCATTTTGCATCGTCTCATTCTCTTTAAAGTCACTTTAAGCACCTTCTAAACCTCATTTTGCATCGTCTCATTCTCTTTAAAGTCACCTTAAGCACCTTCTAAACACCATTTTGCATCGTCTCATTCTCTTTAAAGTCACTTTAAGCACCTTCTTAACCTCATTTTGCATCGTCTCATTCTCTTAAAGTCACCTTAAGCACCTTCTAAACACCATTTTGCATCGTCTCATTCTCTTTAAAGTCACCTTAAGCACCTTCTAAACACCATTTTGCATCGTCTCATTCTCTTTAAAGTCACCTTAAGCACCTTCTAAACACCATTTTGCATCGTCTCATTCTCTTTAAAGTCACTTTAAGCACCTTCTAAACCTCATTTTGCATCGTCTCATTCTCTTTAAAGTCACTTTAAGCACCTTTCAAACCTCATTTTGCATCGTCTCATTCTCTTTAAAGTCACCTTAAGCACCTTCTAAACACCATTTTGCATCGTCTCATTCTCTTTAAAGTCACTTTAAGCACCTTCTAAACCTCATTTTGCATCGTCTCATTCTCTTTAAAGTCACTTTAAGCACCTTCTAAACACCATTTTGCATCGTCTCATTCTCTTTAAAGTCACCTTAAGCACCTTCTAAACACCATTTTGCATCGTCTCATTCTCTTTAAAGTCACTTTAAGCACCTTCTAAACCTCATTTTGCATCGTCTCATTCTCTTTAAAGTCACTTTAAGCACCTTCTAAACACCATTTTGCATCGTCTCATTCTCTTTAAAGTCACTTTAAGCACCTTCTAAACCTCATTTTGCATCGTCTCATTCTCTTTAAAGTCACTTTAAGCACCTTCTAAACACCATTTTGCATCGTCTCATTCTCTTTAAAGTCACCTTAAGCACCTTCTAAACACCATTTTGCATCGTCTCATTCTCTTTAAAGTCACTTTAAGCACCCTCTAAACACAATTTTGCATCGTCTCATTCTCTTTAAAGTCACTTTAAGCACCTTCTAAACACCATTTTGCATCGTCTCATTCTCTTTAAAGTCACTTTAAGCACCTTCTAAACCTCATTTTGCATCGTCTCATTCTCTTTAAAGTCACTTTAAGCACCTTCTAAAGACCATTTTGCATCGTCTCATTCTCTTTAAAGTCACTTTAAGCACCTTCTAAACCTCATTTTGCATCGTCTCATTCTCTTTAAAGTCACCTTAAGCACCTTCTAAACACCATTTTGCATCGTCTCATTCTCTTTAAAGTCACTTTAAGCACTTCTAAACCTCATTTTGCATCGTCTCATTCTCTTTAAAGTCACCTTAAGCACCTTCTAAACACCATTTTGCATCGTCTCATTCTCTTTAAAGTCACTTTAAGCACCTTCTAAACCTCATTTTGCATCGTCTCATTCTCTTTAAAGTCACCTTAAGCACCTTCTAAACACCATTTTGCATCGTCTCATTCTCTTTAAAGTCACTTTAAGCACCTTCTAAACCTCATTTTGCATCGTCTCATTCTCTTTAAAGTCACTTTAAGCACCTTCTAAACCTCATTTTGCATCGTCTCATTCTCTTTAAAGTCACCTTAAGCACCTTCTAAACACCATTTTGCATCGTCTCATTCTCTTTAAAGTCACTTTAAGCACCTTCTAAACACCATTTTGCATCGTCTCATTCTCTTTAAAGTCACTTTAAGCACCTTCTAAACACCATTTTGCATCGTCTCATTCTCTTTAAAGTCACTTTAAGCACCTTCTAAACACTATTTTGCATCGTCTCATTCTCTTTAAAGTCACTTTAAGCACCTTCTAAACACCATTTTGCATCGTCTCATTCTCTTTAAAGTCACTTTAAGCACCTTCTAAACCTCATTTTGCATCGTCTCATTCTCTTTAAAGTCACTTTAAGCACCTTCTAAACCTCATTTTGCATCGTCTCATTCTCTTTAAAGTCACTTTAAGCACCTCTAAACCTCATTTTGCATCGTCTCATTCTCTTTAAAGTCACCTTAAGCACCTTCTAAACACCATTTTGCATCGTCTCATTCTCTTTAAAGTCACTTTAAGCACCTTCTAAACCTCATTTTGCATCGTCTCATTCTCTTTAAAGTCACCTTAAGCACCTTCTAAACCTCATTTTGCATCGTCTCATTCTCTTTAAAGTCACCTTAAGCACCTTCTAAACACCATTTTGCATCGTCTCATTCTCTTTAAAGTCACTTTAAGCACCTTCTAAACCTCATTTTGCATCGTCTCATTCTCTTTAAAGTCACCTTAAGCACCTTCTAAACACCATTTTGCATCGTCTCATTCTCTTTAAAGTCACTTTAAGCACATTGTAAACCTCATTTTGCATCGTCTCATTCTCTTTAAAGTCACTTTAAGCACCTTCTAAACCTCATTTTGCATCGTCTCATTCTCTTTAAAGTCACTTTAAGCACCTTCTAAACCTCATTTTGCATCGTCTCATTCTCTTTAAAGTCACTTTAAGCACCTTCTAAACCTCATTTTGCATCGTCTCATTCTCTTTAAAGTCACTTTAAGCACCTTCTAAACCTCATTTTGCATCGTCTCATTCTCTTTAAAGTCACTTTAAGCACCTTCTAAACACCATTTTGCATCGTCTCATTCTCTTTAAAGTCACTTTAAGCACCTTCTAAACCTCATTTTGCATCGTCTCATTCTCTTTAAAGTCACTTTAAGCACCTTCTAAACCTCATTTTGCATCGTCTCATTCTCTTTAAAGTCACTTTAAGCACCTTCTAAACACCATTTTGCATCGTCTCATTCTCTTTAAAGTCACTTTAAGCACCTTCTAAACCTCATTTTGCATCGTCTCATTCTCTTTAAAGTCACCTTAAGCACCTTCTTAACCTCATTTTGCATCGTCTCATTCTCTTTAAAGTCACCTTAAGCACCTTCTAAACACCATTTTTGCATCGTCTCATTCTCTTTAAAGTCACCTTAAGCACCTTCTAAACACCATTTTGCATCGTCTCATTCTCTTTAAAGTCACCTTAAGCACCTTCTAAACACCATTTTGCATCGTCTCATTCTCTTTAAAGTCACTTTAAGCACCTTCTAAACCTCATTTTGCATCGTCTCATTCTCTTTAAAGTCACCTTAAGCACCTTCTAAACACCATTTTGCATCGTCTCATTCTCTTTAAAGTCACTTTAAGCACCTTCTAAACACCATTTCGCATCGTCTCATTCTCTTTAAAGTCACTTTAAGCACCTTCTAAACCTCATTTTGCATCGTCTCATTCTCTTTAAAGTCACCTTAAGCACCTTCTAAACCTCATTTTGCATCGTCTCATTCTCTTTAAAGTCACTTTAAGCACCTTCTAAACCTCATTTTGCATCGTCTCATTCTCTTTAAAGTCACTTTAAGCACCTTCTAAACACCATTTTGCATCGTCTCATTCTCTTTAAAGTCACTTTAAGCACCTTCTAAACCTCATTTTGCATCGTCTCATTCTCTTTAAAGTCACCTTAAGCACCTTCTTAACCTCATTTTGCATCGTCTCATTCTCTTTAAAGTCACCTTAAGCACCTTCTAAACACCATTTTGCATCGTCTCATTCTCTTTAAAGTCACTTTAAGCACCTTCTAACCTCATTTTGCATCGTCTCATTCTCTTTAAAGTCACTTTAAGCACCTTCTAAACACCATTTTGCATCGTCTCATTCTCTTTAAAGTCACTTTAAGCACAAAGTCACTTTAAGCACCTTCTAAACCTCATTTTGCATCGTCTCATTCTCTTTAAAGTCACTTTAAGCACCTTCTAAACCTCATTTTGCATCGTCTCATTCTCTTTAAAGTCACCTTAAGCACCTTCTAAACACCATTTTGCATCGTCTCATTCTCTTTAAAGTCACTTTAAGCACCTTCTAAACCTCATTTTGCATCGTCTCATTCTCTTTAAAGTCACTTTAAGCACCTTCTAAACACCATTTTGCATCGTCTCATTCTCTTTAAAGTCACCTTAAGCACCTTCTAAACCTCATTTTGCATCGTCTCATTCTCTTTAAAGTCACTTTAAGCACCTTCTAAAGACCATTTTGCATCGTCTCATTCTCTTTAAAGTCACTTTAAGCACCTTCTAAACCTCATTTTGCATCGTCTCATTCTCTTTAAAGTCACTTTAAGCACCTTCTAAACACCATTTTGCATCGTCTCATTCTCTTTAAAGTCACTTTAAGCACCTTCTAAAGACCATTTTGCATCGTCTCATTCTCTTTAAAGTCACTTTAAGCACCTTCTAAACCTCATTTTGCATCGTCTCATTCTCTTTAAAGTCACTTTAAGCACCTTCTAAACCTCATTTTGCATCGTCTCATTCTCTTTAAAGTCACCTTAAGCACCTTCTAAACACCATTTTGCATCGTCTCATTCTCTTTAAAGTCACTTTAAGCACCTTCTAAACCTCATTTTG
>NW_026689977.1:0-33689 GCF_943734765.1 Anopheles ziemanni | reverse complement strand
AGATGACGATGCAAATGGTTTAGAAGGTGCTTAAGTGACTTTAAGAGAATGACGATGCAAAATGAGGTTTAGAAGGTGCTTAAGGTGACTTTAAAGAGAATGAGACGATGCAAAAATGAGGTTTAGAAGGTGCTTAAGTGACTTTAAGAATGAGACGATGCAAAATGGGTTTAGAAGGTGCTTAAGGTGACTTTAAAGAGAATGAGACGATGCAAAATGAGGTTTAGAAGGTGCTTAAAGTGACTTTAAGAGAATGAGACGATGCAAAATGAGGTTTAGAAGGTGCTTAAAGTGACTTTAAGAGATGAGACGATGCAAATGGGTTTAGAAGGAGGCTTAAAGGTGCTTTAAAGAGAATGGACGCAAATGGGTTTAGAGGTGCTTAAGGTGACTTTAAAGAGAATGAGACGATGCAAAATGAGGTTTAGAAGGTGCTTAAAGTGACTTTAAAGAGAATGAGACGATGCAAAATGAGGTTTAGAAGGTGCTTAAAGTGACTTTAAAGAGAATGAGACGATGCAAAATGGTGTTTAGAAGGTGCTTAAAGTGACTTTAAAGAGAATGAGACGATGCAAAATGAGGTTTAGAAGGTGCTTAAGGTGACTTTAAAGAGAATGAGACGATGCAAAATGAGGTTTAGAAGGTGCTTAAAGTGACTTTAAAGAGAATGAGACGATGCAAAATGGTGTTTAGAAGGTGCTTAAGGTGACTTTAAAGAGAATGAGACGATGCAAAATGAGGTTTAGAAGGTGCTTAAAGTGACTTTAAAGAGAATGAGACGATGCAAAATGGTGTTTAGAAGGTGCTTAAGGTGACTTTAAAGAGAATGAGACGATGCAAAATGGTGTTTAGAAGGTGCTTTAAGGTGACTTTAAAGAGAATGATACGATGCAAAATGAGGTTTAGAAGGTGCTTAAAGTGACTTTAAAGAGAATGAGACGATGCAAAATGGTGTTTAGAAGGTGCTTAAGGTGACTTTAAAGAGAATGAGACGATGCAAAATGAGGTTTAGAAGGTGCTTAAAGTGACTTTAAAGAGAATGAGACGATGCAAAATGAGGTTTAGAAGGTGCTTAAGGTGACTTTAAAGAGAATGATACGATGCAAAATGAGGTTTAGAAGGTGCTTAAGGTGACTTTAAAGAGAATGAGACGATGCAAAATGAGGTTTAGAAGGTGCTTAAGGTGACTTTAAAGAGAATGAGACGATGCAAAATGGTGTTTAGAAGGTGCTTAAGGTGACTTTAAAGAGAATGAGACGATGCAAAATGAGGTTTAGAAGGTGCTTAAAGTGACTTTAAAGAGAATGAGACGATGCAAAATGGTGTTTAGAAGGTGCTTAAGGTGACTTTAAAGAGAATGAGACGATGCAAAATGGTGTTTAGAAGGTGCTTAAGGTGACTTTAAAGAGAATGATACGATGCAAAATGAGGTTTAGAAGGTGCTTAAAGTGACTTTAAAGAGAATGAGACGATGCAAAATGAGGTTTAGAAGGTGCTTAAAGTGACTTTAAAGAGAATGAGACGATGCAAAATGGTGTTTAGAAGGTGCTTAAGGTGACTTTAAAGAGAATGATACGATGCAAAATGGTGTGTAGAAGGTGCTTAAGGTGACTTTAAAGAGAATGAGACGAATGCAAAATGGTGTTTAGAAGGTGCTTAAGGTGACTTTAAAGAGAATGATACGATGCAAAATGAGGTTTAGAAGGTGCTTAAGGTGACTTTAAAGAGAATGAGACGATGCAAAATGAGGTTTAGAAGGTGCTTAAAGTGACTTTAAAGAGAATGAGACGATGCAAAATGAGGTTTAGAAGGTGCTTAAGGTGACTTTAAAGAGAATGATACGATGCAAAATGAGGTTTTAGAAGGTGCTTAAGGTGACTTTAAAGAGAATGAGACGATGCAAAATGAGGTTTAGAAGGTGCTTAAGGTGACTTTAAAGAGAATGAGACGATGCAAAATGGTGTTTAGAAGGTGCTTAAGGTGACTTTAAAGAGAATGAGACGATGCAAAATGAGGTTTAGAAGGTGCTTAAAGTGACTTTAAACGAGAATGAGACGATGCAAAATGAGGTTTAGAAGGTGCTTAAAGTGACTTTAAAGAGAATGAGACGATGCAAAATGAGGTTTAGAAGGTGCTTAAAGTGACTTTAAAGAGAATGAGACGATGCAAAATGAGGTTTAGAAGGTGCTTAAAGTGACTTTAAAGAGAATGAGACGATGCAAAATGGTGTTTAGAAGGTGCTTAAGGTGACTTTAAAGAGAATGAGACGATGCAAAATGAGGTTTAGAAGGTGCTTAAAGTGACTTTAAAGAGAATGAGACGATGCAAAATGGTGTTTAGAAGGTGCTTAAGGTGACTTTAAAGAGAATGATACGATGCAAAATGAGGTTTAGAAGGTGCTTAAGGTGACTTTAAAGAGAATGATACGATGCAAAATGAGGTTTAGAAGGTGCTTAAAGTGACTTTAAAGAGAATGAGACGATGCAAAATGGTGTTTAGAAGGTGCTTAAGGTGACTTTAAAGAGAATGATACGATGCAAAATGAGGTTTAGAAGGTGCTTAAAGTGACTTTAAAGAGAATGAGACGATGCAAAATGAGGTTTAGAAGGTGCTTAAAGTGACTTTAAAGAGAATGAGACGATGCAAAATGGTGTTTAGAAGGTGCTTAAGGTGACTTTAAAGAGAATGATACGATGCAAAATGAGGTTTAGAAGGTGCTTAAAGTGACTTTAAAGAGAATGAGACGATGCAAAATGGTGTTTAGAAGGTGCTTAAGGTGACTTTAAAGAGAATGATACGATGCAAAATGGGGTTTAGAAGGTGCTTAAAGTGACTTTAAAGAGAATGAGACGATGCAAAATGAGGTTTAGAAGGTGCTTAAGGTGACTTTAAAGAGAATGAGACGATGCAAAATGGTGTTTAGAAGGTGCTTAAGGTGACTTTAAAGAGAATGAGACGATGCAAAATGAGGTTTAGAAGGTGCTTAAAGTGACTTTAAAGAGAATGAGACGATGCAAAATGGTGTTTAGAAGGTGCTTAAGGTGACTTTAAAGAGAATGAGACGATGCAAAATGAGGTTTAGAAGGTGCTTAAAGTGACTTTAAAGAGAATGAGACGATGCAAAATGGTGTTTAGAAGGTGCTTAAGGTGACTTTAAAGAGAATGAGACGATGCAAAATGGTGTTTAGAAGGTGCTTAAGGTGACTTTAAAGAGAATGATACGATGCAAAATGAGGTTTAGAAGGTGCTTAAAGTGACTTTAAAGAGAATGAGACGATGCAAAATGGTGTTTAGAAGGTGCTTAAAGTGACTTTAAAGAGAATGAGACGATGCAAAATGGTGTTTAGAAGGTGCTTAAGGTGACTTTAAAGAGAATGAGACGATGCAAAATGAGGTTTAGAAGGTGCTTAAGGTGACTTTAAAGAGAATGATACGATGCAAAATGAGGTTTAGAAGGTGCTTAAAGTGACTTTAAAGAGAATGAGACGATGCAAAATGGTGTTTAGAAGGTGCTTAAAGTGACTTTAAAGAGAATGAGACGATGCAAAATGGTGTTTAGAAGGTGCTTAAGGTGACTTTAAAGAGAATGATACGATGCAAAATGAGGTTTAGAAGGTGCTTAAAGTGACTTTAAAGAGAATGAGACGATGCAAAATGGTGTTTAGAAGGTGCTTAAGGTGACTTTAAAGAGAATGATACGATGCAAAATGAGGTTTAGAAGGTGCTTAAGGTGACTTTAAAGAGAATGAGACGATGCAAAATGGTGTTTAGAAGGTGCTTAAGGTGACTTTAAAGAGAATGAGACGATGCAAAATGAGGTTTGAAAGGTGCTTAAGGTGACTTTAAAGAGAATGATACGATGCAAAATGAGGTTTAGAAGGTGCTTAAGGTGACTTTAAAGAGAATGAGACGATGCAAAATGAGGTTTAGAAGGTGCTTAAGGTGACTTTAAAGAGAATGAGACGGTGCAAAATGAGGTTTAGAAGGTGCTTAAAGTGACTTTAAAGAGAATGAGACGATGCAAAATGGTGTTTAGAAGGTGCTTAAGGTGACTTTAAAGAGAATGATACGATGCAAAATGAGGTTTAGAAGGTGCTTAAAGTGACTTTAAAGAGAATGAGACGATGCAAAATGAGGTTTAGAAGGTGCTTAAAGTGACTTTAAAGAGAATGAGACGATGCAAAATGAGGTTTAGAAGGTGCTTAAAGTGACTTTAAAGAGAATGAGACGATGCAAAATGGTGTTTAGAAGGTGCTTAAGGTGACTTTAAAGAGAATGATACGATGCAAAATGAGGTTTAGAAGGTGCTTAAAGTGACTTTAAAGAGAATGAGACGATGCAAAATGAGGTTTAGAAGGTGCTTAAAGTGACTTTAAAGAGAATGAGACGATGCAAAATGAGGTTTAGAAGGTGCTTAAAGTGACTTTAAAGAGAATGAGACGATGCAAAATGGTGTTTAGAAGGTGCTTAAGGTGACTTTAAAGAGAATGAGACGATGCAAAATGGTGTTTAGAAGGTGCTTAAGGTGACTTTAAAGAGAATGATACGATGCAAAATGAGGTTTAGAAGGTGCTTAAAGTGACTTTAAAGAGAATGAGAATGATACGATGCAAAATGAGGTTTAGAAGGTGCTTAAAGTGACTTTAAAGAGAATGATACGATGCAAAATGAGGTTTAGAAGGTGCTTAAAGTGACTTTAAAGAGAATGAGACGATGCAAAATGAGGTTTAGAAGGTGCTTAAAGTGACTTTAAAGAGAATGAGACGATGCAAAATGAGGTTTAGAAGGTGCTTAAAGTGACTTTAAAGAGAATGAGACGATGCAAAATGGTGTTTAGAAGGTGCTTAAGGTGACTTTAAAGAGAATGAGACGATGCAAAATGAGGTTTAGAAGGTGCTTAAAGTGACTTTAAAGAGAATGAGACGATGCAAAATGGTGTTTAGAAGGTGCTTAAGGTGACTTTAAAGAGAATGATACGATGCAAAATGAGGTTTAGAAGGTGCTTAAAGTGACTTTAAAGAGAATGAGACGATGCAAAATGGTGTTTAGAAGGTACTTAAGGTGACTTTAAAGAGAATGAGACGATGCAAAATGGTGTTTAGAAGGTGCTTAAGGTGACTTTAAAGAGAATGAGACGATGCAAAATGGTGTTTAGAAGGTGCTTAAGGTGACTTTAAAGAGAATGAGACGATGCAAAATGAGGTTTAGAAGGTGCTTAAAGTGACTTTAAAGAGAATGATACGATGCAAAATGAGGTTTAGAAGGTGCTTAAAGTGACTTTAAAGAGAATGATACGATGCAAAATGAGGTTTAGAAGGTGCTTAAAGTGACTTTAAAGAGAATGAGACGATGCAAAATGGTGTTTAGAAGGTGCTTAAGGTGACTTTAAAGAGAATGAGACGATGCAAAATGGTGTTTAGAAGGTGCTTAAGGTGACTTTAAAGAGAATGAGACGATGCAAAATGAGGTTTAGAAGGTGCTTAAGGTGACTTTAAAGAGAATGAGACGATGCAAAATGGTGTTTAGAAGGTGCTTAAGGTGACTTTAAAGAGAATGAGACGATGCAAAATGAGGTTTAGAAGGTGCTTAAGGTGATTTTAAAGAGAATGATACGATGCAAAATGAGGTTTAGAAGGTGCTTAAAGTGACTTTAAAGAGAATGAGAATGATACGATGCAAAATGAGGTTTAGAAGGTGCTTAAAGTGACTTTAAAGAGAATGATACGATGCAAAATGAGGTTTAGAAGGTGCTTAAAGTGACTTTAAAGAGAATGATACGATGCAAAATGAGGTTTAGAAGGTGCTTAAAGTGACTTTAAAGAGAATGAGACGATGCAAAATGGTGTTTAGAAGGTGCTTAAGGTGACTTTAAAGAGAATGAGACGATGCAAAATGGTGTTTAGAAGGTGCTTAAGGTGACTTTAAAGAGAATGAGACGATGCAAAATGAGGTTTAGAAGGTGCTTAAGGTGACTTTAAAGAGAATGAGACGATGCAAAATGGTGTTTAGAAGGTGCTTAAGGTGACTTTAAAGAGAATGAGACGATGCAAAATGAGGTTTAGAAGGTGCTTAATGTGACTTTAAAGAGAATGAGACGATGCAAAATGGTGTTTAGAAGGTGCTTAAGGTGACTTTAAAGAGAATGAGACGATGCAAAATGGTGTTTAGAAGGTGCTTAAGGTGACTTTAAAGAGAATGAGACGATGCAAAATGGTGTTTAGAAGGTGCTTAAGGTGACTTTAAAGAGAATGAGACGATGCAAAATGGTGTTTAGAAGGTGCTTAAGGTGACTTTAAAGAGAATGATACGATGCAAAATGAGGTTTAGAAGGTGCTTAAAGTGACTTTAAAGAGAATGAGAATGATACGATGCAAAATGAGGTTTAGAAGGTGCTTAAAGTGACTTTAAAGAGAATGAGACGATGCAAAATGGTGTTTAGAAGGTGCTTAAGGTGACTTTAAAGAGAATGAGACGATGCAAAATGGTGTTTAGAAGGTGCTTAAGGTGACTTTAAAGAGAATGAGACGATGCAAAATGAGGTTTAGAAGGTGCTTAAGGTGACTTTAAAGAGAATGAGACGATGCAAAATGAGGTTTAGAAGGTGCTTAAAGTGACTTTAAAGAGAATGAGACGATGCAAAATGAGGTTTAGAAGGTGCTTAAAGTGACTTTAAAGAGAATGAGACGATGCAAAATGGTGTTTAGAAGGTGCTTAAGGTGACTTTAAAGAGAATGATACGATGCAAAATGAGGTTTAGAAGGTGCTTAAAGTGACTTTAAAGAGAATGAGACGATGCAAAATGGTGTTTAGAAGGTGCTTAAGGTGACTTTAAAGAGAATGAGACGATGCAAAATGGTGTTTAGAAGGTGCTTAAGGTGACTTTAAAGAGAATGAGACGATGCAAAATGAGGTTTAGAAGGTGCTTAAGGTGACTTTAAGAGAATGAGACGATGCAAAATGGTGTTTAGAAGGTGCTTAAGGTGACTTTAAAGAGAATGAGACGATGCAAAATGAGGTTTAGAAGGTGCTTAAAGTGACTTTAAAGAGAATGAGACGATGCAAAATGGTGTTTAGAAGGTGCTTAAGGTGACTTTAAAGAGAATGAGACGATGCAAAATGAGGTTTAGAAGGTGCTTAAAGTGACTTTAAAGAGAATGAGACGATGCAAAATGAGGTTTAGAAGGTGCTTAAAGTGACTTTAAAGAGAATGAGACGATGCAAAATGGTGTTTAGAAGGTGCTTAAGGTGACTTTAAATAGAATGATACGATGCAAAATGAGGTTTAGAAGGTGCTTAAAGTGACTTTAAAGAGAATGAGATGATGCAAAATGGTGTTTAGAAGGTGCTTAAGGTGACTTTAAAGAGAATGAGACGATGCAAAATGAGGTTTAGAAGGTGCTTAAAGTGACTTTAAAGAGAATGAGACGATGCAAAATGGTGTTTAGAAGGTGCTTAAGGTGACTTTAAAGAGAATGATACGATGCAAAATGAGGTTTAGAAGGTGCTTAAGGTGACTTTAAAGAGAATGAGACGATGCAAAATGGTGTTTAGAAGGTGCTTAAGGTGACTTTAAAGAGAATGATACGATGCAAAATGAGGTTTAGAAGGTGCTTAAGGTGACTTTAAAGAGAATGAGACGATGCAAAATGGTGTTTAGAAGGTGCTTAAGGTGACTTTAAAGAGAATGAGACGATGCAAAATGAGGTTTAGAAGGTGCTTAAAGTGACTTTAAAGAGAATGAGACGATGCAAAATGAGGTTTAGAAGGTGCTTAAGGTGACTTTAAAGAGAATGAGACGATGCAAAATGGTGTTTAGAAGGTGCTTAAGGTGACTTTAAAGAGAATGAGACGATGCAAAATGAGGTTTAGAAGGTGCTTAAAGTGACTTTAAAGAGAATGAGACGATGCAAAATGGTGTTTAGAAGGTGCTTAAGGTGACTTTAAAGAGAATGAGACGATGCAAAATGGTGTTTAGAAGGTGCTTAAGGTGACTTTAAAGAGAATGATACGATGCAAAATGAGGTTTAGAAGGTGCTTAAAGTGACTTTAAAGAGAATGAGACGATGCATAATGGTGTTTAGAAGGTGCTTAAGGTGACTTTAAAGAGAATGAGACGATGCAAAATGGTGTTTAGAAGGTGCTTAAGGTGACTTTAAAGAGAATGATACGATGCAAAATGAGGTTTAGAAGGTGCTTAAAGTGACTTTAAAGAGAATGAGACGATGCAAAATGGTGTTTAGAAGGTGCTTAAGGTGACTTTAAAGAGAATGAGACGATGCAAAATGGTGTTTAGAAGGTGCTTAAGGTGACTTTAAAGAGAATGATACGATGCAAAATGAGGTTTAGAAGGTGCTTAAGGTGACTTTAAAGAGAATGAGACGATGCAAAATGAGGTTTAGAAGGTGCTTAAAGTGACTTTAAAGAGAATGAGACGATGCAAAATGGTGTTTAGAAGGTGCTTAAGGTGACTTTAAAGAGAATGAGACGATGCAAAATGGTGTTTAGAAGGTGCTTAAGGTGACTTTAAAGAGAATGATACGATGCAAAATGAGGTTTAGAAGGTGCTTAAGGTGACTTTAAAGAGAATGAGACGATGCAAAATGAGGTTTAGAAGGTGCTTAAAGTGACTTTAAAGAGAATGAGACGATGCAAAATGAGGTTTAGAAGGTGCTTAAAGTGACTTTAAAGAGAATGAGACGATGCAAAATGGTGTTTAGAAGGTGCTTAAGGTGACTTTAAAGAGAATGATACGATGCAAAATGAGGTTTAGAAGGTGCTTAAGGTGACTTTAAAGAGAATGAGACGATGCAAAATGAGGTTTAGAAGGTGCTTAAGGTGACTTTAAAGAGAATGAGACGATGCAAAATGAGGTTTAGAAGGTGCTTAAAGTGACTTTAAAGAGAATGAGACGATGCAAAATGAGGTTTAGAAGGTGCTTAAAGTGACTTTAAAGAGAATGATACGATGCAAAATGAGGTTTAGAAGGTGCTTAAAGTGACTTTAAAGAGAATGAGACGATGCAAAATGGTGTTTAGAAGGTGCTTAAGGTGACTTTAAAGAGAATGAGACGATGCAAAATGAGGTTTAGAAGGTGCTTAAGGTGACTTTAAAGAGAATGATACGATGCAAAATGAGGTTTAGAAGGTGCTTAAGGTGACTTTAAAGAGAATGAGACGATGCAAAATGAGGTTTAGAAGGTGCTTAAGGTGACTTTAAAGAGAATGAGACGATGCAAAATGAGGTTTAGAAGGTGCTTAAAGTGACTTTAAAGAGAATGAGACGATGCAAAATGAGGTTTAGAAGGTGCTTAAAGTGACTTTAAAGAGAATGAGACGATGCAAAATGGTGTTTAGAAGGTGCTTAAGGTGACTTTAAAGAGAATGAGACGATGCAAAATGGTGTTTAGAAGGTGCTTAAGGTGACTTTAAAGAGAATGATACGATGCAAAATGAGGTTTAGAAGGTGCTTAAAGTGACTTTAAAGAGAATGAGACGATGCAAAATGGTGTTTAGAAGGTGCTTAAGGTGACTTTAAAGAGAATGAGACGATGCAAAATGGTGTTTAGAAGGTGCTTAAGGTGACTTTAAAGAGAATGAGACGATGCAAAATGAGGTTTAGAAGGTGCTTAAAGTGACTTTAAAGAGAATGAGACGATGCAAAATGGTGTTTAGAAGGTGCTTAAAGTGACTTTAAAGAGAATGAGACGATGCAAAATGGTGTTTAGAAGGTGCTTAAGGTGACTTTAAAGAGAATGATACGATGCAAAATGAGGTTTAGAAGGTGCTTAAAGTGACTTTAAAGAGAATGAGACGATGCAAAATGGTGTTTAGAAGGTGCTTAAGGTGACTTTAAAGAGAATGATACGATGCAAAATGAGGTTTAGAAGGTGCTTAAAGTGACTTTAAAGAGAATGAGACGATGCAAAATGAGGTTTAGAAGGAGCTTAAAGTGACTTTAAAGAGAATGAGACGATGCAAAATGGTGTTTAGAAGGTGCTTAAGGTGACTTTAAAGAGAATGAGACGATGCAAAATGGTGTTTAGAAGGTGCTTAAGGTGACTTTAAAGAGAATGAGACGATGCAAAATGAGGTTTAGAAGGTGCTTAAGGTGACTTTAAAGAGAATGAGACGATACAAAATGAGGTTTAGAAGGTGCTTAAAGTGACTTTAAAGAGAATGAGACGATGCAAAATGAGGTTTAGAAGGTGCTTAAAGTGACTTTAAAGAGAATGAGACGATGCAAAATGGTGTTTAGAAGGTGCTTAAGGTGACTTTAAAGAGAATGATACGATGCAAAATGAGGTTTAGAAGGTGCTTAAAGTGACTTTAAAGAGAATGAGACGATGCAAAATGAGGTTTAGAAGGTGCTTAAGGTGACTTTAAAGAGAATGAGACGATGCAAAATGAGGTTTAGAAGGTGCTTAAAGTGACTTTAAAGAGAATGAGACGATGCAAAATGAGGTTTAGAAGGTGCTTAAAGTGACTTTAAAGAGAATGAGACGATGCAAAATGGTGTTTAGAAGGTGCTTAAGGTGACTTTAAAGAGAATGATACGATGCAAAATGAGGTTTAGAAGGTGCTTAAAGTGACTTTAAAGAGAATGAGACGATGCAAAATGAGGTTTAGAAGGTGCTTAAGGTGACTTTAAAGAGAATGAGACAATGCAAAATGAGGTTTAGAAGGTGCTTAAAGTGACTTTAAAGAGAATGAGACGATGCAAAATGGTGTTTAGAAGGTGCTTAAAGTGACTTTAAAGAGAATGAGACGATGCAAAATGAGGTTTAGAAGGTGCTTAAAGTGACTTTAAAGAGAATGAGACGATGCAAAATGAGGTTTAGAAGGTGCTTAAAGTGACTTTAAAGAGAATGAGACGATGCAAAATGGTGTTTAGAAGGTGCTTAAGGTGACTTTAAAGAGAATGATACGATGCAAAATGAGGTTTAGAAGGTGCTTAAAGTGACTTTAAAGAGAATGAGACGATGCAAAATGGTGTTTAGAAGGTGCTTAAGGTGACTTTAAAGAGAATGATACGATGCAAAATGAGGTTTAGAAGGTGCTTAAAGTGACTTTAAAGAGAATGAGACGATGCAAAATGAGGTTTAGAAGGAGCTTAAAGTGACTTTAAAGAGAATGAGACGATGCAAAATGGTGTTTAGAAGGTGCTTAAGGTGACTTTAAAGAGAATGAGACGATGCAAAATGGTGTTTAGAAGGTGCTTAAGGTGACTTTAAAGAGAATGAGACGATGCAAAATGAGGTTTAGAAGGTGCTTAAGGTGACTTTAAAGAGAATGAGACGATGCAAAATGAGGTTTAGAAGGTGCTTAAAGTGACTTTAAAGAGAATGAGACGATGCAAAATGAGGTTTAGAAGGTGCTTAAAGTGACTTTAAAGAGAATGAGACGATGCAAAATGGTGTTTAGAAGGTGCTTAAGGTGACTTTAAAGAGAATGATACGATGCAAAATGAGGTTTAGAAGGTGCTTAAAGTGACTTTAAAGAGAATGAGACGATGCAAAATGAGGTTTAGAAGGTGCTTAAGGTGACTTTAAAGAGAATGAGACGATGCAAAATGAGGTTTAGAAGGTGCTTAAAGTGACTTTAAAGAGAATGAGACGATGCAAAATGGTGTTTAGAAGGTGCTTAAGGTGACTTTAAAGAGAATGAGACGATGCAAAATGAGGTTTAGAAGGTGCTTAAGGTGACTTTAAAGAGAATGAGACGATGCAAAATGAGGTTTAGAAGGTGCTTAAAGTGACTTTAAAGAGAATGAGACGATGCAAAATGAGGTTTAGAAGGTGCTTAAAGTGACTTTAAAGAGAATGAGACGATGCAAAATGGTGTTTAGAAGGTGCTTAAGGTGACTTTAAAGAGAATGAGACGATGCAAAATGAGGTTTAGAAGGTGCTTAAAGTGACTTTAAAGAGAATGAGACGATGCAAAATGAGGTTTAGAAGGTGCTTAAGGTGACTTTAAAGAGAATGAGACAATGCAAAATGAGGTTTAGAAGGTGCTTAAAGTGACTTTAAAGAGAATGAGACGATGCAAAATGGTGTTTAGAAGGTGCTTAAAGTGACTTTAAAGAGAATGAGACGATGCAAAATGAGGTTTAGAAGGTGCTTAAAGTGACTTTAAAGAGAATGAGACGATGCAAAATGGTGTTTAGAAGGTGCTTAAAGTGACTTTAAAGAGAATGAGACGATGCAAAATGGTGTTTAGAAGGTGCTTAAGGTGACTTTAAAGAGAATGAGACGATGCAAAATGAGGTTTAGAAGGTGCTTAAAGTGACTTTAAAGAGAATGAGACGATGCAAAATGGTGTTTAGAAGGTGCTTAAAGTGACTTTAAAGAGAATGAGACGATGCAAAATGAGGTTTAGAAGGTGCTTAAAGTGACTTTAAAGAGAATGAGACGATGCAAAATGAGGTTTAGAAGGTGCTTAAAGTGACTTTAAAGAGAATGAGACGATGCAAAATGGTGTTTAGAAGGTGCTTAAGGTGACTTTAAAGAGAATGATACGATGCAAAATGAGGTTTAGAAGGTGCTTAAAGTGACTTTAAAGAGAATGAGACGATGCAAAATGGTGTTTAGAAGGTGCTTAAGGTGACTTTAAAGAGAATGAGACGATGCAAAATGAGGTTTAGAAGGTGCTTAAAGTGACTTTAAAGAGAATGAGACGATGCAAAATGGTGTTTAGAAGGTGCTTAAAGTGACTTTAAAGAGAATGAGACGATGCAAAATGGTGTTTAGAAGGTGCTTACGGTGACTTTAAAGAGAATGAGACGATGCAAAATGAGGTTTAGAAGGTGCTTAAAGTGACTTTAAAGAGAATGAGACGATGCAAAATGGTGTTTAGAAGGTGCTTAAGGTGACTTTAAAGAGAATGATACGATGCAAAATGAGGTTTAGAAGGTGCTTAAGGTGACTTTAAAGAGAATGAGACGATGCAAAATGAGGTTTAGAAGGTGCTTAAAGTGACTTTAAAGAGAATGAGACGATGCAAAATGAGGTTTAGAAGGTGCTTAAAGTGACTTTAAAGAGAATGAGACGATGCAAAATGGTGTTTAGAAGGTGCTTAAAGTGACTTTAAAGAGAATGAGACGATGCAAAATGGTGTTTAGAAGGTGCTTAAGGTGACTTTAAAGAGAATGAGACGATGCAAAATGAGGTTTAGAAGGTGCTTAAGGTGACTTTAAAGAGAATGATACGATGCAAAATGAGGTTTAGAAGGTGCTTAAAGTGACTTTAAAGAGAATGAGACGATGCAAAATGGTGTTTAGAAGGTGCTTAAAGTGACTTTAAAGAGAATGAGACGATGCAAAATGGTGTTTAGAAGGTGCTTAAGGTGACTTTAAAGAGAATGAGACGATGCAAAATGGTGTTTAGAAGGTGCTTAAGGTGACTTTAAAGAGAATGATACGATGCAAAATGAGGTTTAGAAGGTGCTTAAAGTGACTTTAAAGAGAATGAGACGATGCAAAATGGTGTTTAGAAGGTGCTTAAAGTGACTTTAAAGAGAATGAGACGATGCAAAATGGTGTTTAGAAGGTGCTTAAGGTGACTTTAAAGAGAATGAGACGATGCAAAATGGTGTTTAGAAGGTGCTTAAGGTGACTTTAAAGAGAATGATACGATGCAAAATGAGGTTTAGAAGGTGCTTAAAGTGACTTTAAAGAGAATGAGACGATGCAAAATGGTGTTTAGAAGGTGCTTAAGGTGACTTTAAAGAGAATGATACGATGCAAAATGAGGTTTAGAAGGTGCTTAAGGTGACTTTAAAGAGAATGAGACGATGCAAAATGAGGTTTAGAAGGTGCTTAAGGTGACTTTAAAGAGAATGATACGATGCAAAATGAGGTTTAGAAGGTGCTTAAAGTGACTTTAAAGAGAATGAGACGATGCAAAATGAGGTTTAGAAGGTGCTTAAAGTGACTTTAAAGAGAATGATACGATGCAAAATGAGGTTTAGAAGGTGCTTAAAGTGACTTTAAAGAGAATGAGACGATGCAAAATGAGGTTTAGAAGGTGCTTAAAGTGACTTTAAAGAGAATGAGACGATGCAAAATGAGGTTTAGAAGGTGCTTAAAGTGACTTTAAAGAGAATGAGACGATGCAAAATGGTGTTTAGAAGGTGCTTAAGGTGACTTTAAAGAGAATGATACGATGCAAAATGAGGTTTAGAAGGTGCTTAAAGTGACTTTAAAGAGAATGAGACGATGCAAAATGGTGTTTAGAAGGTGCTTAAGGTGACTTTAAAGAGAATGAGACGATGCAAAATGGTGTTTAGAAGGTGCTTAAGGTGACTTTAAAGAGAATGAGACGATGCAAAATAAGGTTTAGAAGGTGCTTAAGGTGACTTTAAAGAGAATGAGACGATGCAAAATGAGGTTTAGAAGGTGCTTAAAGTGACTTTAAAGAGAATGAGACGATGCAAAATGGTGTTTAGAAGGTGCTTAAGGTGACTTTAAAGAGAATGAGACGATGCAAAATGAGGTTTAGAAGGTGCTTAAGGTGACTTTAAAGAGAATGATACGATGCAAAATGAGGTTTAGAAGGTGCTTAAAGTGACTTTAAAGAGAATGAGACGATGCAAAATGGTGTTTAGAAGGTGCTTAAAGTGACTTTAAAGAGAATGAGACGATGCAAAATTGTGTTTAGAAGGTGCTTAAGGTGACTTTAAAGAGAATGATACGATGCAAAATGAGGTTTAGAAGGTGCTTAAAGTGACTTTAAAGAGAATGAGACGATGCAAAATGGTGTTTAGAAGGTGCTTAAGGTGACTTTAAAGAGAATGAGACGATGCAAAATGGTGTTTAGAAGGTGCTTAAGGTGACTTTAAAGAGAATGATACGATGCAAAATGAGGTTTAGAAGGTGCTTAAAGTGACTTTAAAGAGAATGAGACGATGCAAAATGGTGTTTAGAAGGTGCTTAAGGTGACTTTAAAGAGAATGAGACGATGCAAAATGGTGTTTAGAAGGTGCTTAAGGTGACTTTAAAGAGAATGATACGATGCAAAATGAGGTTTAGAAGGTGCTTAAAGTGACTTTAAAGAGAATGAGACGATGCAAAATGAGGTTTAGAAGGTGCTTAAAGTGACTTTAAAGAGAATGAGACGATGCAAAATGAGGTTTAGAAGGTGCTTAAAGTGACTTTAAAGAGAATGAGACGATGCAAAATGAGGTTTAGAAGGTGCTTAAAGTGACTTTAAAGAGAATGAGACGATGCAAAATGGTGTTTAGAAGGTGCTTAAGGTGACTTTAAAGAGAATGAGACGATGCAAAATGAGGTTTAGAAGGTGCTTAAAGTGACTTTAAAGAGAATGAGACGATGCAAAATGAGGTTTAGAAGGTGCTTAAAGTGACTTTAAAGAGAATGAGACGATGCAAAATGGTGTTTAGAAGGTGCTTAAGGTGACTTTAAAGAGAATGAGACGATGCAAAATGAGGTTTAGAAGGTGCTTAAAGTGACTTTAAAGAGAATGAGACGATGCAAAATGGTGTTTAGAAGGTGCTTAAGGTGACTTTAAAGAGAATGATACGATGCAAAATGAGGTTTAGAAGGTGCTTAAAGTGACTTTAAAGAGAATGAGACGATGCAAAATGGTGTTTAGAAGGTGCTTAAGGTGACTTTAAAGAGAATGAGACGATGCAAAAAGGTGTTTAGAAGGTGCTTAAGGTGACTTTAAAGAGAATGATACGATGCAAAATGAGGTTTAGAAGGTGCTTAAAGTGACTTTAAAGAGAATGAGACGATGCAAAATGGTGTTTAGAAGGTGCTTAAGGTGACTTTAAAGAGAATGATACGATGCAAAATGAGGTTTAGAAGGTGCTTAAGGTGACTTTAAAGAGAATGAGACGATGCAAAATGAGGTTTAGAAGGTGCTTAAGGTGACTTTAAAGAGAATGATACGATGCAAAATGAGGTTTAGAAGGTGCTTAAAGTGACTTTAAAGAGAATGAGACGATGCAAAATGGTGTTTAGAAGGTGCTTAAGGTGACTTTAAAGAGAATGAGACGATGCAAAATGGTGTTTAGAAGGTGCTTAAGGTGACTTTAAAGAGAATGATACGATGCAAAATGAGGTTTAGAAGGTGCTTAAAGTGACTTTAAAGAGAATGAGACGATGCAAAATGGTGTTTAGAAGGTGCTTAAGGTGACTTTAAAGAGAATGATACGATGCAAAATGAGGTTTAGAAGGTGCTTAAGGTGACTTTAAAGAGAATGAGACGATGCAAAATGAGGTTTAGAAGGTGCTTAAAGTGACTTTAAAGAGAATGAGACGATGCAAAATGAGGTTTAGAAGGTGCTTAAAGTGACTTTAAAGAGAATGAGACGATGCAAAATGAGGTTTAGAAGGTGCTTAAAGTGACTTTAAAGAGAATGAGACGATGCAAAATGGTGTTTAGAAGGTGCTTAAGGTGACTTTAAAGAGAATGAGACGATGCAAAATGAGGTTTAGAAGGTGCTTAAAGTGACTTTAAAGAGAATGAGACGATGCAAAATGAGGTTTAGAAGGTGCTTAAAGTGACTTTAAAGAGAATGAGACGATGCAAAATGAGGTTTAGAAGGTGCTTAAAGTGACTTTAAAGAGAATGAGACGATGCAAAATGGTGTTTAGAAGGTGCTTAAGGTGACTTTAAAGAGAATGAGACGATGCAAAATGGTGTTTAGAAGGTGCTTAAGGTGACTTTAAAGAGAATGATACGATGCAAAATGAGGTTTAGAAGGTGCTTAAAGTGACTTTAAAGAGAATGAGACGATGCAAAATGGTGTTTAGAAGGTGCTTAAGGTGACTTTAAAGAGAATGAGACGATGCAAAATGGTGTTTAGAAGGTGCTTAAGGTGACTTTAAAGAGAATGATACGATGCAAAATGAGGTTTAGAAGGTGCTTAAAGTGACTTTAAAGAGAATGAGACGATGCAAAATGAGGTTTAGAAGGTGCTTAAAGTGACTTTAAAGAGAATGAGACGATGCAAAATGGTGTTTAGAAGGTGCTTAAGGTGACTTTAAAGAGAATGAGACGATGCAAAATGGTGTTTAGAAGGTGCTTAAAGTGTCTTTAAAGAGAATGATACGATGCAAAATGAGGTTTAGAAGGTGCTTAAAGTGACTTTAAAGAGAATGAGACGATGCAAAATGAGGTTTAGAAGGTGCTTAAAGTGACTTTAAAGAGAATGAGACGATGCAAAATGGTGTTTAGAAGGTGCTTAAAGTGACTTTAAAGAGAATGAGACGATGCAAAATGGTGTTTAGAAGGTGCTTAAGGTGACTTTAAAGAGAATGAGACGATGCAAAATGAGGTTTAGAAGGTGCTTAAGGTGACTTTAAAGAGAATGATACGATGCAAAATGAGGTTTAGAAGGTGCTTAAAGTGACTTTAAAGAGAATGAGACGATGCAAAATGGTGTTTAGAAGGTGCTTAAAGTGACTTTAAAGAGAATGAGACGATGCAAAATGGTGTTTAGAAGGTGCTTAAGGTGACTTTAAAGAGAATGAGACGATGCAAAATGGTGTTTAGAAGGTGCTTAAGGTGACTTTAAAGAGAATGATACGATGCAAAATGAGGTTTAGAAGGTGCTTAAAGTGACTTTAAAGAGAATGAGACGATGCAAAATGGTGTTTAGAAGGTGCTTAAGGTGACTTTAAAGAGAATGATACGATGCAAAATGAGGTTTAGAAGGTGCTTAAAGTGACTTTAAAGAGAATGAGACGATGCAAAATGGTGTTTAGAAGGTGCTTAAGGTGACTTTAAAGAGAATGAGACGATGCAAAATGGTGTTTAGAAGGTGCTTAAAGTGACTTTAAAGAGAATGATACGATGCAAAATGAGGTTTAGAAGGTGCTTAAAGTGACTTTAAAGAGAATGAGACGATGCAAAATGGTGTTTAGAAGGTGCTTAAGGTGACTTTAAAGAGAATGATACGATGCAAAATGAGGTTTAGAAGGTGCTTAAGGTGACTTTAAAGAGAATGAGACGATGCAAAATGAGGTTTAGAAGGTGCTTAAGGTGACTTTAAAGAGAATGATACGATGCAAAATGAGGTTTAGAAGGTGCTTAAAGTGACTTTAAAGAGAATGAGACGATGCAAAATGGTGTTTAGAAGGTGCTTAAGGTGACTTTAAAGAGAATGATACGATGCAAAATGAGGTTTAGAAGGTGCTTAAAGTGACTTTAAAGAGAATGAGACGATGCAAAATGAGGTTTAGAAGGTGCTTAAAGTGACTTTAAAGAGAATGAGACGATGCAAAATGAGGTTTAGAAGGTGCTTAAAGTGACTTTAAAGAGAATGAGACGATGCAAAATGGTGTTTAGAAGGTGCTTAAGGTGACTTTAAAGAGAATGATACGATGCAAAATGAGGTTTAGAAGGTGCTTAAAGTGACTTTAAAGAGAATGAGACGATGCAAAATGGTGTTTAGAAGGTGCTTAAGGTGACTTTAAAGAGAATGAGACGATGCAAAATGGTGTTTAGAAGGTGCTTAAGGTGACTTTAAAGAGAATGAGACGATGCAAAATGAGGTTAAGAAGGTGCTTAAGGTGACTTTAAAGAGAATGAGACGATGCAAAATGAGGTTTAGAAGGTGCTTAAAGTGACTTTAAAGAGAATGAGACGATGCAAAATGGTGTTTAGAAGGTGCTTAAGGTGACTTTAAAGAGAATGAGACGATGCAAAATGGTGTTTAGAAGGTGCTTAAGGTGACTTTAAAGAGAATGAGACGATGCAAAATGAGGTTTAGAAGGTGCTTAAAGTGACTTTAAAGAGAATGAGACGATGCAAAATGGTGTTTAGAAGGTGCTTAAAGTGACTTTAAAGAGAATGAGACGATGCAAAATGGTGTTTAGAAGGTGCTTAAGGTGACTTTAAAGAGAATGATACGATGCAAAATGAGGTTTAGAAGGTGCTTAAAGTGACTTTAAAGAGAATGAGACGATGCAAAATGGTGTTTAGAAGGTGCTTAAGGTGACTTTAAAGAGAATGAGACGATGCAAAATGGTGTTTAGAAGGTGCTTAAGGTGACTTTAAAGAGAATGATACGATGCAAAATGGTGTTTAGAAGGTGCTTAAGGTGACTTTAAAGAGAATGAGACGATGCAAAATGGTGTTTAGAAGGTGCTTAAGGTGACTTTAAAGAGAATGAGACGATGCAAAATGGTGTTTAGAAGGTGCTTAAGGTGACTTTAAAGAGAATGATACGATGCAAAATGAGGTTTAGAAGGTGCTTAAAGTGACTTTAAAGAGAATGAGACGATGCAAAATGAGGTTTAGAAGGTGCTTAAAGTGACTTTAAAGAGAATGAGACGATGCAAAATGAGGTTTAGAAGGTGCTTAAAGTGACTTTAAAGAGAATGAGACGATGCAAAATGAGGTTTAGAAGGTGCTTAAAGTGACTTTAAAGAGAATGAGACGATGCAAAATGGTGTTTAGAAGGTGCTTAAGGTGACTTTAAAGAGAATGAGACGATGCAAAATGAGGTTTAGAAGGTGCTTAAAGTGACTTTAAAGAGAATGAGACGATGCAAAATGAGGTTTAGAAGGTGCTTAAAGTGACTTTAAAGAGAATGAGACGATGCAAAATGGTGTTTAGAAGGTGCTTAAGGTGACTTTAAAGAGAATGAGACGATGCAAAATGAGGTTTAGAAGGTGCTGAAAGTGACTTTAAAGAGAATGAGACGATGCAAAATGGTGTTTAGAAGGTGCTTAAGGTGACTTTAAAGAGAATGATACGATGCAAAATGAGGTTTAGAAGGTGCTTAAAGTGACTTTAAAGAGAATGAGACGATGCAAAATGGTGTTTAGAAGGTGCTTAAGGTGACTTTAAAGAGAATGAGACGATGCAAAATGGTGTTTAGAAGGTGCTTAAGGTGACTTTAAAGAGAATGATACGATGCAAAATGAGGTTTAGAAGGTGCTTAAAGTGACTTTAAAGAGAATGAGACGATGCAAAATGGTGTTTAGAAGGTGCTTAAGGTGACTTTAAAGAGAATGAGACGATGCAAAATGAGGTTTAGAAGGTGCTTAAGGTGACTTTAAAGAGAATGAGACGATGCAAAATGAGGTTTAGAAGGTGCTTAAGGTGACTTTAAAGAGAATGATACGATGCAAAATGAGGTTTAGAAGGTGCTTAAAGTGACTTTAAAGAGAATGAGACGATGCAAAATGGTGTTTAGAAGGTGCTTAAGGTGACTTTAAAGAGAATGAGACGATGCAAAATGGTGTTTAGAAGGTGCTTAAGGTGACTTTAAAGAGAATGATACGATGCAAAATGAGGTTTAGAAGGTGCTTAAAGTGACTTTAAAGAGAATGAGACGATGCAAAATGGTGTTTAGAAGGTGCTTAAGGTGACTTTAAAGAGAATGATACGATGCAAAATGAGGTTTAGAAGGTGCTTAAGGTGACTTTAAAGAGAATGAGACGATGCAAAATGAGGTTTAGAAGGTGCTTAAGGTGACTTTAAAGAGAATGAGACGATGCAAAATGAGGTTTAGAAGGTGCTTAAAGTGACTTTAAAGAGAATGAGACGATGCAAAATGGTGTTTAGAAGGTGCTTAAGGTGACTTTAAAGAGAATGAGACGATGCAAAATGAGGTTTAGAAGGTGCTTAAAGTGACTTTAAAGAGAATGAGACGATGCAAAATGAGGTTTAGAAGGTGCTTAAAGTGACTTTAAAGAGAATGAGACGATGCAAAATGAGGTTTAGAAGGTGCTTAAAGTGACTTTAAAGAGAATGAGACGATGCAAAATGGTGTTTAGAAGGTGCTTAAGGTGACTTTAAAGAGAATGAGACGATGCAAAATGAGGTTTAGAAGGTGCTTAAAGTGACTTTAAAGAGAATGAGACGATGCAAAATGAGGTTTAGAAGGTGCTTAAAGTGACTTTAAAGAGAATGAGACGATGCAAAATGAGGTTTAGAAGGTGCTTAAAGTGACTTTAAAGAGAATGAGACGATGCAAAATGGTGTTTAGAAGGTGCTTAAGGTGACTTTAAAGAGAATGAGACGATGCAAAATGGTGTTTAGAAGGTGCTTAAGGTGACTTTAAAGAGAATGATACGATGCAAAATGAGGTTTAGAAGGTGCTTAAAGTGACTTTAAAGAGAATGAGACGATGCAAAATGGTGTTTAGAAGGTGCTTAAGGTGACTTTAAAGAGAATGAGACGATGCAAAATGGTGTTTAGAAGGTGCTTAAGGTGACTTTAAAGAGAATGATACGATGCAAAATGAGGTTTAGAAGGTGCTTAAAGTGACTTTAAAGAGAATGAGACGATGCAAAATGAGGTTTAGAAGGTGCTTAAAGTGACTTTAAAGAGAATGAGACGATGCAAAATGGTGTTTAGAAGGTGCTTAAGGTGACTTTAAAGAGAATGAGACGATGCAAAATGGTGTTTAGAAGGTGCTTAAGGTGACTTTAAAGAGAATGATACGATGCAAGATGAGGTTTAAAAGGTGCTTAAAGTGACTTTAAAGAGAATGAGACGATGCAAAATGAGGTTTAGAAGGTGCTTAAAGTGACTTTAAAGAGAATGAGACGATGCAAAATGAGGTTTAGAAGGTGCTTAAAGTGACTTTAAAGAGAATGAGACGATGCAAAATGAGGTTTAGAAGGTGCTTAAAGTGACTTTAAAGAGAATGAGACGATGCAAAATGGTGTTTAGAAGGTGCTTAAGGTGACTTTAAAGAGAATGAGACGATGCAAAATGGTGTTTAGAAGGTGCTTAAGGTGACTTTAAAGAGAATGAGACGATGCAAAATGAGGTTTAGAAGGTGCTTAAAGTGACTTTAAAGAGAATGAGACGATGCAAAATGGTGTTTAGAAGGTGCTTAAGGTGACTTTAAAGAGAATGAGACGATGCAAAATGGTGTTTAGAAGGTGCTTAAGGTGACTTTAAAGAGAATGATACGATGCAAAATGAGGTTTAGAAGGTGCTTAAAGTGACTTTAAAGAGAATGAGACGATGCAAAATGAGGTTTAGAAGGTGCTTAAAGTGACTTTAAAGAGAATGAGACGATGCAAAATGGTGTTTAGAAGGTGCTTAAGGTGACTTTAAAGAGAATGAGACGATGCAAAATGAGGTTTAGAAGGTGCTTAAAGTGACTTTAAAGAGAATGAGACGATGCAAAATGGTGTTTAGAAGGTGCTTAAGGTGACTTTAAAGAGAATGATACGATGCAAAATGAGGTTTAGAAGGTGCTTAAAGTGACTTTAAAGAGAATGAGACGATGCAAAATGGTGTTTAGAAGGTGCTTAAGGTGACTTTAAAGAGAATGAGACGATGCAAAATGGTGTTTAGAAGGTGCTTAAGGTGACTTTAAAGAGAATGATACGATGCAAAATGAGGTTTAGAAGGTGCTTAAAGTGACTTTAAAGAGAATGAGACGATGCAAAATGGTGTTTAGAAGGTGCTTAAGGTGACTTTAAAGAGAATGATACGATGCAAAATGAGGTTTAGAAGGTGCTTAAGGTGACTTTAAAGAGAATGAGACGATGCAAAATGAGGTTTAGAAGGTGCTTAAGGTGACTTTAAAGAGAATGATACGATGCAAAATGAGGTTTAGAAGGTGCTTAAAGTGACTTTAAAGAGAATGAGACGATGCAAAATGGTGTTTAGAAGGTGCTTAAGGTGACTTTAAAGAGAATGAGACGATGCAAAATGGTGTTTAGAAGGTGCTTAAGGTGACTTTAAAGAGAATGATACGATGCAAAATGAGGTTTAGAAGGTGCTTAAAGTGACTTTAAAGAGAATGAGACGATGCAAAATGGTGTTTAGAAGGTGCTTAAGGTGACTTTAAAGAGAATGATACGATGCAAAATGAGGTTTAGAAGGTGCTTAAGGTGACTTTAAAGAGAATGAGACGATGCAAAATGAGGTTTAGAAGGTGCTTAAGGTGACTTTAAAGAGAATGAGACGATGCAAAATGAGGTTTAGAAGGTGCTTAAAGTGACTTTAAAGAGAATGAGACGATGCAAAATGGTGTTTAGAAGGTGCTTAAGGTGACTTTAAAGAGAATGATACGATGCAAAATGAGGTTTAGAAGGTGCTTAAAGTGACTTTAAAGAGAATGAGACGATGCAAAATGAGGTTTAGAAGGTGCTTAAAGTGAGTTTAAAGAGAATGAGACGATGCAAAATGAGGTTTAGAAGGTGCTTAAAGTGACTTTAAAGAGAATGAGACGATGCAAAATGGTGTTTAGAAGGTGCTTAAGGTGACTTTAAAGAGAATGATACGATGCAAAATGAGGTTTAGAAGGTGCTTAAAGTGACTTTAAAGAGAATGAGACGATGCAAAATGAGGTTTAGAAGGTGCTTAAAGTGACTTTAAAGAGAATGAGACGATGCAAAATGAGGTTTAGAAGGTGCTTAAAGTGACTTTAAAGAGAATGAGACGATGCAAAATGGTGTTTAGAAGGTGCTTAAGGTGACTTTAAAGAGAATGAGACGATGCAAAATGGTGTTTAGAAGGTGCTTAAGGTGACTTTAAAGAGAATGATACGATGCAAAATGAGGTTTAGAAGGTGCTTAAAGTGACTTTAAAGAGAATGAGACGATGCAAAATGGTGTTTAGAAGGTGCTTAAGGTGACTTTAAAGAGAATGAGACGATGCAAAATGAGGTTTAGAAGGTGCTTAAGGTGACTTTAAAGAGAATGATACGATGCAAAATGAGGTTTAGAAGGTGCTTAAAGTGACTTTAAAGAGAATGATACGATGCAAAATGAGGTTTAGAAGGTGCTTAAAGTGACTTTAAAGAGAATGAGACGATGCAAAATGAGGTTTAGAAGGTGCTTAAAGTGACTTTAAAGAGAATGAGACGATGCAAAATGAGGTTTAGAAGGTGCTTAAAGTGACTTTAAAGAGAATGAGACGATGCAAAATGGTGTTTAGAAGGTGCTTAAGGTGACTTTAAAGAGAATGATACGATGCAAAATGAGGTTTAGAAGGTGCTTAAAGTGACTTTAAAGAGAATGAGACGATGCAAAATGAGGTTTAGAAGGTGCTTAAGGTGACTTTAAAGAGAATGAGACGATGCAAAATGGTGTTTAGAAGGTGCTTAAGGTGACTTTAAAGAGAATGAGACGATGCAAAATGGTGTTTAGAAGGTGCTTAAGGTGACTTTAAAGAGAATGAGACGATGCAAAATGAGGTTTAGAAGGTGCTTAAGGTGACTTTAAAGAGAATGAGACGATGCAAAATGAGGTTTAGAAGGTGCTTAAGGTGACTTTAAAGAGAATGAGACGATGCAAAATGGTGTTTAGAAGGTGCTTAAGGTGACTTTAAAGAGAATGAGACGATGCAAAATGAGGTTTAGAAGGTGCTTAAAGTGACTTTAAAGAGAATGATACGATGCAAAATGAGGTTTAGAAGGTGCTTAAAGTGACTTTAAAGAGAATGAGACGATGCAAAATGAGGTTTAGAAGGTGCTTAAAGTGACTTTAAAGAGAATGAGACGATGCAAAATGAGGTTTAGAAGGTGCTTAAAGTGACTTTAAAGAGAATGAGACGATGCAAAATGGTGTTTAGAAGGTGCTTAAGGTGACTTTAAAGAGAATGAGACGATGCAAAATGGTGTTTAGAAGGTGCTTAAGGTGACTTTAAAGAGAATGATACGATGCAAAATGAGGTTTAGAAGGTGCTTAAAGTGACTTTAAAGAGAATGAGACGATGCAAAATGGTGTTTAGAAGGTGCTTAAGGTGACTTTAAAGAGAATGAGACGATGCAAAATGGTGTTTAGAAGGTGCTTAAGGTGACTTTAAAGAGAATGATACGATGCAAAATGAGGTTTAGAAGGTGCTTAAAGTGACTTTAAAGAGAATGAGACGATGCAAAATGGTGTTTAGAAGGTGCTTAAGGTGACTTTAAAGAGAATGAGACGATGCAAAATGGTGTTTAGAAGGTGCTTAAGGTGACTTTAAAGAGAATGAGACGATGCAAAATGAGGTTTAGAAGGTGCTTAAAGTGACTTTAAAGAGAATGAGACGATGCAAAATGAGGTTTAGAAGGTGCTTAAAGTGACTTTAAAGAGAATGAGACGATGCAAAATGGTGTTTAGAAGGTGCTTAAGGTGACTTTAAAGAGAATGAGACGATGCAAAATGGTGTTTAGAAGGTGCTTAAGGTGACTTTAAAGAGAATGAGACGATGCAAAATGAGGTTTAGAAGGTGCTTAAGGTGACTTTAAAGAGAATGAGACGATGCAAAATGAGGTTTAGAAGGTGCTTAAAGTGACTTTAAAGAGAATGAGACGATGCAAAATGGTGTTTAGAAGGTGCTTAAGGTGACTTTAAAGAGAATGATACGATGCAAAATGAGGTTTAGAAGGTGCTTAAAGTGACTTTAAAGAGAATGAGACGATGCAAAATGAGGTTTAGAAGGTGCTTAAAGTGACTTTAAAGAGAATGAGACGATGCAAAATGGTGTTTAGAAGGTGCTTAAGGTGACTTTAAAGAGAATGAGACGATGCAAAATGAGGTTTAGAAGGTGCTTAAAGTGACTTTAAAGAGAATGAGACGATGCAAAATGGTGTTTAGAAGGTGCTTAAGGTGACTTTAAAGAGAATGATACGATGCAAAATGAGGTTTAGAAGGTGCTTAAAGTGACTTTAAAGAGAATGAGACGATGCAAAATGGTGTTTAGAAGGTGCTTAAGGTGACTTTAAAGAGAATGATACGATGCAAAATGAGGTTTAGAAGGTGCTTAAGGTGACTTTAAAGAGAATGAGACGATGCAAAATGAGGTTTAGAAGGTGCTTAAGGTGACTTTAAAGAGAATGAGACGATGCAAAATGAGGTTTAGAAGGTGCTTAAAGTGACTTTAAAGAGAATGAGACGATGCAAAATGGTGTTTAGAAGGTGCTTAAGGTGACTTTAAAGAGAATGAGACGATGCAAAATGAGGTTTAGAAGGTGCTTAAGGTGACTTTAAAGAGAATGAGACGATGCAAAATGAGGTTTAGAAGGTGCTTAAAGTGACTTTAAAGAGAATGAGACGATGCAAAATGGTGTTTAGAAGGTGCTTAAGGTGACTTTAAAGAGAATGAGACGATGCAAAATGAGGTTTAGAAGGTGCTTAAAGTGACTTTAAAGAGAATGAGACGATGCAAAATGGTGTTTAGAAGGTGCTTAAGGTGACTTTAAAGAGAATGATACGATGCAAAATGAGGTTTAGAAGGTGCTTAAAGTGACTTTAAAGAGAATGAGACGATGCAAAATGGTGTTTAGAAGGTGCTTAAGGTGACTTTAAAGAGAATGAGACGATGCAAAATGGTGTTTAGAAGGTGCTTAAGGTGACTTTAAAGAGAATGATACGATGCAAAATGAGGTTTAGAAGGTGCTTAAAGTGACTTTAAAGAGAATGAGACGATGCAAAATGGTGTTTAGAAGGTGCTTAAGGTGACTTTAAAGAGAATGATACGATGCAAAATGAGGTTTAGAAGGTGCTTAAGGTGACTTTAAAGAGAATGAGACGATGCAAAATGAGGTTTAGAAGGTGCTTAAAGTGACTTTAAAGAGAATGAGACGATGCAAAATGAGGTTTAGAAGGTGCTTAAAGTGACTTTAAAGAGAATGAGACGATGCAAAATGAGGTTTAGAAGGTGCTTAAAGTGACTTTAAAGAGAATGAGACGATGCAAAATGAGGTTTAGAAGGTGCTTAAAGTGACTTTAAAGAGAATGAGACGATGCAAAATGGTGTTTAGAAGGTGCTTAAGGTGACTTTAAAGAGAATGAGACGATGCAAAATGAGGTTTAGAAGGTGCTTAAAGTGACTTTAAAGAGAATGAGACGATGCAAAATGAGGTTTAGAAGGTGCTTAAAGTGACTTTAAAGAGAATGAGACGATGCAAAATGAGGTTTTGAAGGTGCTTAAAGTGACTTTAAAGAGAATGAGACGATGCAAAATGAGGTTTAGAAGGTGCTTAAAGTGACTTTAAAGAGAATGAGACGATGCAAAATGGTGTTTAGAAGGTGCTTAAAGTGACTTTAAAGAGAATGAGACGATGCAAAATGGTGTTTAGAAGGTGCTTAAGGTGACTTTAAAGAGAATGATACGATGCAAAATGAGGTTTAGAAGGTGCTTAAAGTGACTTTAAAGAGAATGAGACGATGCAAAATGGTGTTTAGAAGGTGCTTAAGGTGACTTTAAAGAGAATGAGACGATGCAAAATGGTGTTTAGGAGGTGCTTAAGGTGACTTTAAAGAGAATGAGACGATGCAAAATGAGGTTTAGAAGGTGCTTAAGGTGACTTTAAAGAGAATGAGACGATGCAAAATGAGGATTAGAAGGTGCTTAAAGTGACTTTAAAGAGAATGAGACGATGCAAAATGAGGTTTAGAAGGTGCTTAAAGTGACTTTAAAGAGAATGAGACGATGCAAAATGAGGTTTAGAAGGTGCTTAAAGTGACTTTAAAGAGAATGAGACGATGCAAAATGAGGTTTAGAAGGTGCTTAAAGTGACTTTAAAGAGAATGAGACGATGCAAAATGGTGTTTAGAAGGTGCTTAAGGTGACTTTAAAGAGAATGATACGATGCAAAATGAGGTTTAGAAGGTGCTTAAAGTGACTTTAAAGAGAATGAGACGATGCAAAATGGTGTTTAGAAGGTGCTTAAGGTGACTTTAAAGAGAATGATACGATGCAAAATGAGGTTTAGAAGGTGCTTAAAGTGACTTTAAAGAGAATGAGACGATGCAAAATGGTGTTTAGAAGGTGCTTAAGGTGACTTTAAAGAGAATGAGACGATGCAAAATGGTGTTTAGAAGGTGCTTAAGGTGACTTTAAAGAGAATGATACGATGCAAAATGAGGTTTAGAAGGTGCTTAAAGTGACTTTAAAGAGAATGAGACGATGCAAAATGGTGTTTAGAAGGTGCTTAAGGTGACTTTAAAGAGAATGATACGATGCAAAATGAGGTTTAGAAGGTGCTTAAGGTGACTTTAAAGAGAATGAGACGATGCAAAATGAGGTTTAGAAGGTGCTTAAGGTGACTTTAAAGAGAATGAGACGATGCAAAATGAGGTTTAGAAGGTGCTTAAAGTGACTTTAAAGAGAATGAGACGATGCAAAATGGTGTTTAGAAGGTGCTTAAGGTGACTTTAAAGAGAATGAGACGATGCAAAATGAGGTTTAGAAGGTGCTTAAGGTGACTTTAAAGAGAATGAGACGATGCAAAATGAGGTTTAGAAGGTGCTTAAAGTGACTTTAAAGAGAATGAGACGATGCAAAATGGTGTTTAGAAGGTGCTTAAGGTGACTTTAAAGAGAATGAGACGATGCAAAATGAGGTTTAGAAGGTGCTTAAAGTGACTTTAAAGAGAATGAGACGATGCAAAATGGTGTTTAGAAGGTGCTTAAGGTGACTTTAAAGAGAATGAGACGATGCAAAATGGTGTTTAGAAGGTGCTTAAGGTGACTTTAAAGAGAATGATACGATGCAAAATGAGGTTTAGAAGGTGCTTAAAGTGACTTTAAAGAGAATGAGACGATGCAAAATGAGGTTTAGAAGGTGCTTAAAGTGACTTTAAAGAGAATGAGACGATGCAAAATGAGGTTTAGAAGGTGCTTAAAGTGACTTTAAAGAGAATGATACGATGCAAAATGAGGTTTAGAAGGTGCTTAAGGTGACTTTAAAGAGAATGAGACGATGCAAAATGGTGTTTAGAAGGTGCTTAAGGTGACTTTAAAGAGAATGATACGATGCAAAATGAGGTTTGGAAGGTGCTTAAAGTGACTTTAAAGAGAATGAGACGATGCAAAATGAGGTTTAGAAGGTGCTTAAAGTGACTTTAAAGAGAATGAGACGATGCAAAATGAGGTTTAGAAGGTGCTTAAAGTGACTTTAAAGAGAATGAGACGATGCAAAATGGTGTTTAGAAGGTGCTTAAAGTGACTTTAAAGAGAATGAGACGATGCAAAATGGTGTTTAGAAGGTGCTTAAGGTGACTTTAAAGAGAATGAGACGATGCAAAATGAGGTTTAGAAGGTGCTTAAAGTGACTTTAAAGAGAATGAGACGATGCAAAATGGTGTTTAGAAGGTGCTTAAGGTGACTTTAAAGAGAATGATACGATGCAAAATGAGGTTTAGAAGGTGCTTAAAGTGACTTTAAAGAGAATGAGACGATGCAAAATGAGGTTTAGAAGGTGCTTAAAGTGACTTTAAAGAGAATGAGACGATGCAAAATGGTGTTTAGAAGGTGCTTAAGGTGACTTTAAAGAGAATGATACGATGCAAAATGAGGTTTAGAAGGTGCTTAAAGTGACTTTAAAGAGAATGAGACGATGCAAAATGAGGTTTAGAAGGTGCTTAAAGTGACTTTAAAGAGAATGAGACGATGCAAAATGAGGTTTAGAAGGTGCTTAAAGTGACTTTAAAGAGAATGATACGATGCAAAATGAGGTTTAGAAGGTGCTTAAGGTGACTTTAAAGAGAATGAGACGATGCAAAATGAGGTTTAGAAGGTGCTTAAGGTGACTTTAAAGAGAATGATACGATGCAAAATGAGGTTTAGAAGGTGCTTAAAGTGACTTTAAAGAGAATGAGACGATGCAAAATGAGGTTTAGAAGGTGCTTAAAGTGACTTTAAAGAGAATGAGACGATGCAAAATGAGGTTTAGAAGGTGCTTAAAGTGACTTTAAAGAGAATGAGACGATGCAAAATGGTGTTTAGAAGGTGCTTAAGGTGACTTTAAAGAGAATGAGACGATGCAAAATGGTGTTTAGAAGGTGCTTAAGGTGACTTTAAAGAGAATGATACGATGCAAAATGAGGTTTAGAAGGTGCTTAAAGTGACTTTAAAGAGAATGAGACGATGCAAAATGAGGTTTAGAAGGTGCTTAAAGTGACTTTAAAGAGAATGAGACGATGCAAAATGAGGTTTAGAAGGTGCTTAAAGTGACTTTAAAGAGAATGAGACGATGCAAAATGAGGTTTAGAAGGTGCTTAAGGTGACTTTAAAGAGAATGAGACGATGCAAAATGAGGTTTAGAAGGTGCTTAAGGTGACTTTAAAGAGAATGAGACGATGCAAAATGAGGTTTAGAAGGTGCTTAAAGTGACTTTAAAGAGAATGAGACGATGCAAAATGGTGTTTAGAAGGTGCTTAAGGTGACTTTAAAGAGAATGAGACGATGCAAAATGAGGTTTAGAAGGTGCTTAAAGTGACTTTAAAGAGAATGAGACGATGCAAAATGGTGTTTAGAAGGTGCTTAAGGTGACTTTAAAGAGAATGATACGATGCAAAATGAGGTTTAGAAGGTGCTTAAAGTGACTTTAAAGAGAATGAGACGATGCAAAATGGTGTTTAGAAGGTGCTTAAGGTGACTTTAAAGAGAATGAGACGATGCAAAATGGTGTTTAGAAGGTGCTTAAGGTGACTTTAAAGAGAATGATACGATGCAAAATGAGGTTTAGAAGGTGCTTAAAGTGACTTTAAAGAGAATGAGACGATGCAAAATGGTGTTTAGAAGGTGCTTAAGGTGACTTTAAAGAGAATGAGACGATGCAAAATGGTGTTTAGAAGGTGCTTAAGGTGACTTTAAAGAGAATGAGACGATGCAAAATGAGGTTTAGAAGGTGCTTAAAGTGACTTTAAAGAGAATGAGACGATGCAAAATGAGGTTTAGAAGGTGCTTAAAGTGACTTTAAAGAGAATGAGACGATGCAAAATGGTGTTTAGAAGGTGCTTAAGGTGACTTTAAAGAGAATGAGACGATGCAAAATGGTGTTTAGAAGGTGCTTAAGGTGACTTTAAAGAGAATGAGACGATGCAAAATGAGGTTTAGAAGGTGCTTAAGGTGACTTTAAAGAGAATGAGACGATGCAAAATGAGGTTTAGAAGGTGCTTAAAGTGACTTTAAAGAGAATGAGACGATGCAAAATGGTGTTTAGAAGGTGCTTAAGGTGACTTTAAAGAGAATGAGACGATGCAAAATGAGGTTTAGAAGGTGCTTAAAGTGACTTTAAAGAGAATGAGACGATGCAAAATGAGGTTTAGAAGGTGCTTAAAGTGACTTTAAAGAGAATGAGACGATGCAAAATGGTGTTTAGAAGGTGCTTAAGGTGACTTTAAAGAGAATGATACGATGCAAAATGAGGTTTAGAAGGTGCTTAAAGTGACTTTAAAGAGAATGAGACGATGCAAAATGAGGTTTAGAAGGTGCTTAAAGTGACTTTAAAGAGAATGAGACGATGCAAAATGAGGTTTAGAAGGTGCTTAAAGTGACTTTAAAGAGAATGAGACGATGCAAAATGGTGTTTAGAAGGTGCTTAAAGTGACTTTAAAGAGAATGAGACGATGCAAAATGGTGTTTAGAAGGTGCTTAAGGTGACTTTAAAGAGAATGATACGATGCAAAATGAGGTTTAGAAGGTGCTTAAAGTGACTTTAAAGAGAATGAGACGATGCAAAATGGTGTTTAGAAGGTGCTTAAGGTGACTTTAAAGAGAATGAGACGATGCAAAATGAGGTTTAGAAGGTGCTTAAAGTGACTTTAAAGAGAATGAGACGATGCAAAATGGTGTTTAGAAGGTGCTTAAAGTGACTTTAAAGAGAATGAGACGATGCAAAATGGTGTTTAGAAGGTGCTTAAGGTGACTTTAAAGAGAATGAGACGATGCAAAATGAGGTTTAGAAGGTGCTTAAAGTGACTTTAAAGAGAATGAGACGATGCAAAATGGTGTTTAGAAGGTGCTTAAAGTGACTTTAAAGAGAATGAGACGATGCAAAATGGTGTTTAGAAGGTGCTTAAAGTGACTTTAAAGAGAATGAGACGATGCAAAATGGTGTTTAGAAGGTGCTTAAAGTGACTTTAAAGAGAATGAGACGATGCAAAATGGTGTTTAGAAGGTGCTTAAAGTGACTTTAAAGAGAATAACACGATGCAAAATGGTGTTTAGAAGGTGCTTAAGGTGACTTTAAAGAGAATGAGACGATGCAAAATGAGGTTTAGAAGGTGCTTAAAGTGACTTTAAAGAGAATGAGACGATGCAAAATGGTGTTTAGAAGGTGCTTAAGGTGACTTTAAAGAGAATGATACGATGCAAAATGAGGTTTAGAAGGTGCTTAAAGTGACTTTAAAGAGAATGAGACGATGCAAAATGAGGTTTAGAAGGTGCTTAAAGTGACTTTAAAGAGAATGAGACGATGCAAAATGGTGTTTAGAAGGTCCTTAAGGTGACTTTAAAGAGAATGAGACGATGCAAAATGAGGTTTAGAAGGTGCTTAAAGTGACTTTAAAGAGAATGAGACGATGCAAAATGAGGTTTAGAAGGTGCTTAAAGTGACTTTAAAGAGAATGAGACGATGCAAAATGGTGTTTGGAAGGTGCTTAAGGTGACTTTAAAGAGAATGAGACGATGCAAAATGAGGTTTAGAAGGTGCTTAAAGTGACTTTAAAGAGAATGAGACGATGCAAAATGGTGTTTAGAAGGTGCTTAAGGTGACTTTAAAGAGAATGAGACGATGCAAAATGAGGTTTAGAAGGTGCTTAAAGTGACTTTAAAGAGAATGAGACGATGCAAAATGAGGTTTAGAAGGTGCTTAAGGTGACTTTAAAGAGAATGAGACGATGCAAAATGAGGTTTAGAAGGTGCTTAAAGTGACTTTAAAGAGAATGAGACGATGCAAAATGGTGTTTAGAAGGTGCTTAAAGTGACTTTAAAGAGAATGAGACGATGCAAAATGGTGTTTAGAAGGTGCTTAAAGTGACTTTAAAGAGAATGAGACGATGCAAAATGGTCTTTAGAAGGTGCTTAAGGTGACTTTAAAGAGAATGAGACGATGCAAAATGAGGTTTAGAAGGTGCTTAAAGTGACTTTAAAGAGAATGCGACGATGCAAAATGAGGTTTAGAAGGTGCTTAAAGTGACTTTAAAGAGAATGAGACGATGCAAAATGGTGTTTAGAAGTGCTTAAGGTGACTTTAAAGAGAATGAGACGATGCAAAATGAGGTTTAGAAGGTGCTTAAAGTGACTTTAAAGAGAATGAGACGATGCAAAATGAGGTTTAGAAGGTGCTTAAAGTGACTTTAAAGAGAATGAGACGATGCAAAATGGTGTTTAGAAGGTGCTTAAGGTGACTTTAAAGAGAATGAGACGATGCAAAATGAGGTTTAGAAGGTGCTTAAAGTGACTTTAAAGAGAATGAGACGATGCAAAATGAGGTTTAGAAGGTGCTTAAAGTGACTTTAAAGAGAATGAGACGATGCAAAATGGTGTTTAGAAGGTGCTTAAGGTGACTTTAAAGAGAATGAGACGATGCAAAATGGTGTTTAGAAGGTGCTTAAAGTGACTTTAAAGAGAATGAGACGATGCAAAATGAGGTTTTAGAAGGTGCTTAAAGTGACTTTAAAGAGAATGAGACGATGCAAAATGAGGTTTAGAAGGTGCTTAAAGTGACTTTAAAGAGAATGAGACGATGCAAAATGGTGTTTAGAAGGTGCTTAAGGTGACTTTAAAGAGAATGAGACGATGCAAAATGAGGTTTAGAAGGTGCTTAAAGTGACTTTAAAGAGAATGAGACGATGCAAAATGGTGTTTAGAAGGTGCTTAAGGTGACTTTAAAGAGAATGAGACGATGCAAAATGAGGTTTAGAAGGTGCTTAAGGTGACTTTAAAGAGAATGAGACGATGCAAAAGGAGGTTTAGAAGGTGCTTAAGGTGACTTTAAAGAGAATGAGACGATGCAAAATGAAGGTTTAGAATAAGTG